>NC_136463.1:118300533-118495533 GCF_902686455.1 Sciurus vulgaris | reverse complement strand
AGTCAATTTTTAGGATCATGAGCAATCTCAGTAATAACTGTAAAGGTCATAAAATGAAAGAACTAGTAACAGCTACGGGAAAATTATCTGCAAATCTTAAGCTAAGATACACTATTTTCTTATTTGTTTATTTACTTATTTTTGTTAAATGATATCCTTGGGCATTTGTTTCTCATAATTAAACAGCAAAGGCTGTATTTTACATGGAGAAACACTGGTATCTTGTGAAGAGAACAGATTAATGTAATGTTTTGCTACCTTTGACCTTGTATCCTTGAGTCTCTTGATTCTATGTCACCAAACATAGCACTGTAATAGAGTTGAGGTCCAGCTAATAGTGTGTGCTATTCTGACTGTCATGCTCCATCATTGTAACTTACTGCATGAGGTCCCCAAAGTAGCCTCATGTGCACATGTACACAGGCACGCACAGAAGTGCGTGCACCCACACATGCAAAATCCCCAATGACAGAATAAAAGAGTAACCAGAGGATGCTTTTACATACAAATTTGTCATTCAACCCATAAAAAATAAGTTGTTTTTTTTCAAGGGTTGTGCTCTAAAATGTTTTGATTCAAGGAATATTTAAATCTACCTCCTTTATAAAGTTTACCAGAAAAAGATAGTCACAAAATATCCAAGCTCTTCAGTTGCTTTACATCATGCCATTTATAGTAAAGTGTTATCAGCTCATATTCCAATGTTCTTTTCAGTCTATTAATATTAAGATTTATAAAATGGAAAAATACCCTGTGAGATTTTCAGTTCTTGACGGTTGTTTTTATTGTACAATTATAATTGTAGAATTACAATTATTCCTTACGTGGTTGCTTATGTAAAAGCTCAAAATATTAAATAGGTTTTTCTCTTACTATCTAATTTCTTGCTCCTATAAGGAAAACACACACACACACACACATACACACACACACACACACACATACACACACACACACACACAGGAGAAAGAGAGAGAGAGAGAGAGAAATATTCTTCTTTAGACTAATAGGAAAACTATTAATCTCAAGCAGCTGAGCATTTCCCCAAAGCTATTATCCAACTCTTCAAACTTTAAGAAGGGATTAAGATTCCATAGGAATGCCACAGTTTTCTACTGAGTCTTAATATAAAAGCAGCTGTAACTGTTTCTCAGTGAAAGAAATCCCCAAGAAGTATGTTTGCTCCTAAGGAGCCAATCCCAAACTCCTTGGATTTTAAACTCCCATTCTCTTCCCTTTCCTGTTCTTTCATCTCCTCCTTTCTCTTCTTCCTCTTCTCTTTCCAGTTTTCTTTTCTTCAGCTTCATTTTGGGTGGCTAATCTATTCGACTTTAATTTCCACTATCTAGTCATATCACTTTCTCTAAATTCACTTGAACTTAATTTTTGAAGCAGATCATTCTAGTTCCAAATATTATCTCAGGTTATTAGGTCTGATGGGTCCAACATTATGGTTTTCCAATGAGAAATTAAAAACTTATAACAGTATAGACTTGGAGATAATCAAACCTATTTTAAAAGCATCATGAATGTTTCATTGTTTTAAAGTAAAACAAGAATGATTGCAATCTTCCTTACTTCATATTTATAATTAGGTGCACAAACAAATTTGAAGGTAAAGTCTTCCCTCACTATACCAATTTATTGAACCAGACATTACCTAGGAATAATAATAGCCATTTGAGCAAATGTTTGTGTGTGTACATTATAAATAGGGAAAAGCAATTGCTAGTAAATAAATTTTTTCTGAAATTATATTTTATGGAGTTTAAAAAAAAACTATTTTACAATTTTACACCTAAAATTTTGTTGCTTCGAGTCAGTGACATGATGCTTATCTGCATAAACTGGCAGGTATAAAAATAGTTTGAAAAATATAGAAACAAAATTCCTATTAGTGGAGGCTGCAGCAAAAATTTGTTAAATGTCCTTCATACTATGGCCTTCACAGATACATATGAAGCCACCTCACAGATCAATATATATGTAAACAGGATACCAGATCCCAAGTGCAATTAGAACATCAGATTGAAATTTTCTTATTCTACAATTAAATCAAAGGCTTACAAGGAAAAGCAGCACATTTCCAATTTAATCAACTAAGTAACAAGTTAGTTAGTTACCACCATATCCCATTTCTAAAACAGTAGCTTTTGTTGGCACGCTTTAGGAAGTAAATATTTACCCAGAGAAATGTAATTTCCTTTTCATTTATTTAGAAACTGCATGAGCTGGTCTCTGCTTTCTAATTTTCTTTTTACTGTTTAAAGTGGTGGAGAGATTTCTCATTTTCTTCATTTTGATATTAGAATTGCAGAGTTGAACTTGGTATATTTGAAGGGGAAGGGCAACATTTTCTTCCTTTTTTAATTAGTAACTTTCTTTCTCACCTCCACTGTATTTTTTTAATTAAAAAAATAAACCTTAATATAACATCAATGCTTATTTGCAAAGTTATTTTGAATAACATCTGCTGATGAGAAGCGTGGAAAAAACTTTTCATGCCGGTAAATGTGATTACTAATAATTTCATCATGATTGCTATGACTACAATTTACTTATTCTTAATTTATTTTTATAATGAACTGCTTCAGTAAAATGACAAATGATTCCATTAGTTAAGAAACTAAAATGTCAATTTACATGTGGTCTTTGGTGACTAATTTGCTGAGTTGAGGTTTTTGTTTTCGTTATGATAATAATATTTGGCTATGCTTTGTGAGCAAAATTTATGAGGTCTTAAATATTAATCTTTCGATTTACTGAAACAAGGTAATTTTCAGCTTTAGAAATGTTAGCAGTTTCTCTTTTAGTGTCTTGAACACACAAGTTTTAGGCACAAACTTCTGAAACATTGTCACCCCCCAAATAAAGCTCGCTTTGTTTTCTGTGATCAAAACAATTCTTTTGCACTAATGACTGCAAATATCAGCTCATTTCTAACACAGTTTCCAATAGCAAACATTACTCAGTTGTCAGTAAAAGAAAAGGGATTACATCAGCATTCAGGGGGAAAAATGTTCTATTCCTTCTTACTCCATAGTTTATGTTCAATCAGCCTGGAGCTAATGGAAGCCCTCCAGTGCTGAGAAATAAACAAACACAGTTGGGCAAATAGTCCAAAATCAAATCTAGTATATAAGGTGGACAATACATAGTTAGTTCCATTACCGAATTCTCCCTTGGGAGCTGGAGCTGCTTTGGAGCCCTTCTCATTACACACCAGCACCATCTGTAGCCAGTCCGAACCTGATTTGGGAATGTATAAAGTACACGAAAAAAAAATAGACTCAGAATTGGGAGTCAGAGAATCCTATTTCAAGTTTAAATTTTGCTTGTGAAAGATCATTTGGTTTTAGACTCAGCAAACAGTGGGCCTCATCACTCACAATGAGGAACGCATGTAGCAAGGATTACTTCAGATCAGGGAGATTGAAGGTAATTGCTACTTTCCACAGGGATATATGTAGCTGGAGTATAGCTCAAGAGAGTTACAGCATGGTCCCATTAACCACAGAGCTTCTATTCCTCTTCCAATGGCATGCACCCTCTCTTTATGGCATTTGTTTCAGCATTGCTATTGTTGTTACTGTGCATTATTTAATTCTAAATTGTAAATGAAAAAGAACCCAAAGGCATTGGCATCCTTAAAATCCATGGATACTCTGTGTGTGTGTGTGTGTGTGTGTGTGTGTGTGTGAATTTCCAGAAAGGCTTTAACTCAAAAATGAAGCAAAAATAAACCACAAATTATTTTTAATAGGAAGTGATATGTTGGTTGCATCTGCTTGGGGGCTAAAAAAATGGGGACACTATTAGTAACCTTAAATAGCAGCATTTGGATTATTTTCCTCCTTCTGACAGGCAGTTATAGCTTTATCAATGTTGCCCACTTTGTTTATATTTGCTTTCTACCTCCATTCCTCAACCAATACCCACCTTCATCTAGTATCAAAATGTCTCTTATTCTCTTCCTCTATTTGAATCATATTCATACAAAACTACAAAATATTTGTGTATGTCTTCTGAATGCCATGAAAATTCAAATGAATTTGAATTCATGAAAATGTGTAAGTGTGATGCATGCATATATGCATATGTGCAATTGTGGGAGACAGCACTACATACAAAGTATCTAGGGATTCATAGGCAAGGTAGATTACACTGGCTTGAGGGAATCAAAAGCAGTACTCTGAACAGTGCCTGCTGCTTACCCAAGCGGAAGTTGCCCTCCAGGAGATCTGAACCCCTAAACAGTAACTAGTCCCAACCTAGGAAAACCCACCTTCCCCAAACGGTATTCCCTAATCACCACTTCCCCTACAACACAGGTGGGAATCATTCATTTTCAGTAAACCCCTATTCTGGCAATCACTTACCATTAAGATGGTCCCACATTTACCAAATTTGATGGCTGCATGTGGCTGCAAGGGCATTGATTGTGCCACATTACAGTGTGTCCCTTGCCTAAGGCTTTGTCCAGTAGTTTCAGATCCTAGATCATGCTAGCTTAGTTCTGATAATTCCCATGATAATGCCTAAAAAAGTACTTAATTATCTTCTCACAATAAGAAATTAGCTACAGTTATGACAAATACTGAGCAAAGTCCACTACAGAGGAATAAAATGTAATCCCCATAACAAAAATACAAAGTTTGGAATACTATTTTTAATATTTCATAAAAGAGATAACTGAGGCTTAGGAAGTTTAAGTTATATGCCCAAGATAACAGGAAGTGAGTGACAATGTTGGGACTTACACATACCTTTGTCTATGGTAGAGGTCACTATAAAGATGGCAAAATCCATTTCCTCTTCTCCTGAATACACAGGCTGTAAATTCTGGCTTTCCTTGCAGGAAGATATCTCCATGTAACTGGTCCTAGCCCACAGAATGTGACTAAATGTGATGTGCACATCTTAATCGACCAGCCTATTTAAATCTCCTCCCCTATTAGAAATTCTCTTGTCTTCCCTCCCGCAAACAGCAGGATGTCAGTGCCATGTTGTGAAAATATCAGTCTTCCTCATCCTGGATCCCTGAAACTGCATGGAGTGGAGCACATGCCACTACCCACTCATTCTGCCAACTGACCTAAAATTAACTTGGTCTGTGTAAGGGAAACATGCTTTGTAGTCTTTTTTAAAATCACAGCCTGGTATTATAACTAATATAGTGCCCAGCTACAAAGCATGTTCTCAATCTCTACTATATTACACTGGTCTAAGAATTAGCCAGAAAAATGTCACAGTTTCCAGAGGAACTTTTGAAATGTTTACACAGGTATATTACCATAACTTTGGATTATAGGTATCTAAGCTTATAATTAATTATTTCAGATACTCATAAAGTTCAACAACTAGAAAATTATATATCTTAAAACTCTGTTACTTTTAATATTTTCCTATTATCCAAAATGGTATAAAAATGAAATAAACAGGACAGATTTAATCATGGAATTCAATCCTTAGAATTACCTTTTATGATATAATAAATGTTTAAGGAGATGGAATTGGTAATTACTGATTTGATCATTATACATTGTATACATGTATTAAATTATTACACTGTGCTCCATAAATATATACAATTATGTATGTCAATTATTTTTTTAAAGAATCAAGCAGGAATTTAAAAATAAATATAATATAGAAACCACTCAAAACCTCCCAACTTAAAGTTTCCCCCAAATTTTTAGTATTATTATTTTGGCTACCATTTTATCTCATGCAAGGAATGCTGAGCTGTGCACCTTTTAAAAAATTAAGCTTGAAGTGAATCCAAGATAAGAGCTATATGTCAAACAATTTTGAGTCAAAGTTAATTAAAATGAAGAACAAATGGCTTGTTCAAACTTTTAAAAAATAAACTAGGCACAGTGGCTCATGCCGATGATTTGGTTACTTGGGAGGTTGAGGCAGGAGGATCACAAATTCAAGGCCAATCTCAGCAACTTAGTAAGATCCTGTCTCAATATTAAAACTGATGGTGATGATGATGATGATGATGATGATGATGACAACGATGATGATGGTGACAGTGGTGCCAAAAAAGGGCTGGTATGTACCTCAGTAGTAAATTACCCCTGGGTTCAATCCCCTGTACCAAAAAGTTAATTAATTAAATAAAGCAAAAAAGAATTGACTTTTAAAAGTTTCTTTAAAATTAGTCACTATATTCATGATTTTCTACCTGTGTAATTGATACATTTTGAACTAAACTATGCTTGTTATCCCATGCAATTAAATTTTTCAAAAAGTAATATTTTACCAAAACTGTGCATGATGGTGACCATAATATAAGAAAAATTCCTAAAATATTGTTTTCTCTTACATTGATCAGTAACAACCATGAGACATAACTGATGCCTTTACTTCAAAATTTATTCAGTACTTTTCAAAATAAATATTTCAATCTGAAGATGTCCACATTCAAGGTACAGTGCTATGAAGAGAAGGTAATATAATGTGTAGCCATAATAAAATGTAAAATCAGGGGCCAGTGGCCGAGCTCACTAGCAGAGTAATTGTCCACCATGCATGAGGCCCCAGGTTTGCTAATTACACCTTCCTTCAAGATTGCACATGAGAAGTAAAATTTCATGCAGAAAAAAACAGATCAGCTGACAGTTGCTCAATTAATATTAACTTTCTACTATTGTAATTAGCCCTAAAATTGTTCAAATGTTTTATTTAATCTTTATATTATAAATGCTGTGCAATATTAAGCATTTCAGATTAAAAATGTGTTAATTATTGAGTTAGTATCAGCTATGTCTTAGTAATAAGACATATTAAAAATGAAAATTGTGTTTCATAGATATTTCCAAAAGATTTGGAGTTTTTACTTTAGATTCCTGGAAGCAAAGACTTAATGGCTAATATTTAAATGACAGGAAAGAAATTTTTCATCTGGGGTCAAAAGCTTTCTCCTTCTGTTAATGTAATGAAGTTAAAGGATTGCAGAACCCCATTCTTCTAGCTTAATCTGATCCCAAATGATGAAGAAATAGAATATTTATCAGTTTTCTCTTCTCCTAAGAGAAGAAGATGAGATGGGAAATAGCCTCTACTCTTTATTTGGAGGTTTACTGTTTTTTCTTTTCTTCTGACAACTAAAAAGAAGAAATTAGTTCTCATACTTGTATTATCTCTATTAGTCAGCTTTCCCTTGCTATAACAGAATACCTGAAATAATTAACCTACAAAGAGGAAAGGTTCATTTTAGCTCATAATTTGGAGATTCCAGTTCATGATGGAGTAGCCACATTGTCATTGGCCTGTGAAGAGAAAAACATGATGGCATGAGTGTACAGCAGAGCAATACCACTTACTCATGGCCAGGAAGACAAAGGAGATTGAGGATGGGGCCAGAGTCCCACAATCCCCTTCCAAGCATGCCTCCAATAACCTGAAGACCTTCCCAAGGAGATACCTCTTCAAGGTTCTGCTATCTTCCAATAGAGCCACCTGAGGGACCAAGCCTTTTACACATAGGCCTCTTGGGGACATTCAACATTCAAGCTATAGTATTTTCTCAATATCTATTTGCTCTTCAGATGTGCTATCTGTTTATAATTGCTCCTTTGCAGCATCAACTCATCACAGCTCTGGAACTGCCTACATTTGATTTATAGGCATAGAGAGAGTGAGATCAGGAGGACAACAACAGATTCTAAGTACCAACAGTGGGAGCTTTCTGATCACAATGACCATCTCTTCCCACATGGCCCAATGGGCACATGAAGAAGGTTCTTTTAAAAAATCAGTCTGGGGCTGAGGATGTTGCTCAGTAGTAGAGCACTGGCCTAGCCTGTGTGAGGCCACAGCACAAGAAGATTCTCAGCACGAGAAAAGTGAAAGAGAGAGAGAGAGAGAGCAAGAGAGAGAGGAAGAGAGAGAATATGACTCCACAGTACTTTCGATTTTCATTTAGCTTCTGCTCATCCAGTTGTTTCCTTACAACTCTAACTCTGTTCTTCCCCCAATAAACTCATTCTCCTCCCCTCAGAATAGCCTTATTTTTTGTGCCTCTATTTCTGTTGATGGCATCATCATCTTTTCATTAGCTCAAAATGGACTCCTTCGTCATCTTTGACTCCCTCCTTCTTTTCAAGTGTTACAATCAGGCACATCTGACTCAGAATGATCCCTCACACCCAGCCTCCCACCTCCCTCCCTCTCCGTCCTTCTATACTTAGGACTTCCCTCAGCTCTTTCCTCAGCTGATGCATAAGCTTCACATCTGACTTTTTTGCCTTTGCTCACTTTCCACCCACTGGACCCCCAATCCATTCTCTATTTTCTTGCCAGAGTTTTCTTTTATGGTTAGGGTTCTGATATTCCCGTTTCGAACACCAGGACAATTTATCGAGATATCCATTTCTGTTTTATTCTCACTATTCCCCTTTCCTCCAAACGAAATATTTCAGATCTGTTAGACAAACTTGGGCTTTTGAACAGGGAAAGTGGAAGGCAAGGTAGAAAGCAGGAATTGCTTGCAGAAAGCTGCTTTTGCCAGCTTTTGTTTTCCACAGCCTGAACACATTGAAAGGATTATTCTCCAGGGTATGTGGGAGGAGAGTTTCTTTGAGGAATCTAGGTGTCAAGCACAACACTGAACACTAGAGGATTATTCTCCCACAAAAGCTTTATTTCTTTGGGGAGTAGGGAAAGATCCATGCCTAAATGATACTGACAATGGAATCAGCAGTGGGCTTGATTTCAGAGGGAGCAGGTAGCAGCTACTTTAAGGCAGAATCTCTGTCACAGGTAGGGTTCCTTAGAAGCAGAGATGAAACCAATTTTGGTGTGGAAGATATTTATTAAGGATCAATACTCGTTCAAGAAAGAAAGGGGAGGGAGCCGGATTGGGTAAGGAAAGCAACTTAATGGTTATGCAGGCTAGACAAAGCCTTGACCAACCCACCAGGGAGCTGTGGGGTAAAATCTGCCCATTGGAGTGCTTTTGCATCCCAAGCTGTCCTAGGAAGATGCCTGCTTGGGTATGGAGGTTCTTTGTATCTGAAGCAGACCAGGAAGTAACTGAGGGCTGGAGATTGCTGAGCACAGCACTTACTGAGCAGTAAGTTCTGTGCAGAGGGACCCAAGAAAGCATCCCAGTGTCCCTTATAGTATCACTGTAACCTAACCTAAGATACAGCATTATCACTATAATCATTTCAGATGAAAGCAACCTTGCTCAAGCTCTCTCTCCCTCTCAATTAACTGTCTAGAATAAATAAGTGCTCGTAAAAGTAATGCCTCTTTAGTCTCACTGCCTTTAAGCATTATGGATAGAAGCAGGAAAATGCAAAAATTCCCAGGAGTTAAAACCCAGGCTTAGAGTAGCTGGCAGCCTGGCAAACCTCAAAAACTTATACATAGCCAAGGTTAAGTACCAGTAGAACCCACTCATGGACACATATAAGCATTGCTAAAATTTTTCAAGATTATTTGGGAAAGATTAACCTATAAAAAAAAAAAAAAAAAGGAATCCTTAAGACAAACAGAGGTTGAATCACAAAGATTTGAACAATATGTATGTTCTTTACTATTTGCCTTACAATATTGACACATTAACGAGTTTGCCTTCCTCACTAAATCATACGTTTCACAAAACTGAAAACACCTTTTATTTGCTCATATGACATTAAATACATATGCCAATGAAATGAAAAGATTTACTTTATACAGTTATATTTGTGGTCTCAAAATCTCATTATCTATTAATATATTTAGGCTATCTACTTTCTTTTACTTTCCATAGAAACAGCTTGGTTGTTTAAAAGAAACTTTTGTTAATAACCATGCTTATACTTAAACTATAAATTACCTAAAATCTGAATAAGTTTTAAGGTACTTCTAAGTACTTAATAATATCCTTTTTCCTCTGAGTGTCAAGGAGGTGGAGAGGGACGTTTTGTACCTTGGAAGTGTGTATATAAAAGAGAAAGATACAATATCTATGTGTAGTTATACAAATGTAAAATCTAACTTAGAAAACCACTATTGAAATAAAAATGTTTGCAATACCCCAATCAGATTTTATGAAATAGAGACTGGAAAGTTGAAAGTCTAACAAGGTAGTTTTTACTATCTATCAGGCATTGATCAGAAAAAGAAGTAAGACAGAGGAGAATGAAATGAACTTCCAGTCACATAACTGATACTTTTCCAGTGCTTTCACTTGTATCTTCCCATTTGAACAGGGCATAGATCATAATAATCTTCATTTTACATATGAGGAAACTGATGTCAGATGCTTAGTCGAAGACAAGAATATGATTTTAAATCTATGATCAATGATGTAACATTCTCCCTTCTATGACCTACTGAAAAGCCATGTTGAAAATGTTTTAAATAGGTAGATATAAAATAGTATTCATTTATGTTTTCATTTGTTCCATCCATAAGAGTTCTGTGAGCCCATGGGTCAAGGACATCATGTGATGAGATATAAAGATAGAATAGACCAGATCCCTGCCCCTGAGAATTACAGTCTGAGCATAAAATCCTCTGGAGAATGGGAAGAAAGGGGCATTCTAGGATGTGCTCTTAAACAAAATCTACCCCGGATCAGTAAGAAAGCTCCATGCAGATGATCTCAGACAGGAAAGTCCACGGTGAAGCAAAAATTCATTTATCCTTGTGAAGTGTGGGATAGCAAATCTTTAGGTAAATAAAAGTTGCAATAAAAGATGAGGAAAGTGCTATCCTGGAGGAGGCTGGCTGTATTACCAGCGTTTCATCTACATATTATGAGGACCATTAAATGATTTTAAACTGAAGAATCAGGATTTTTAGATTTGGAACCCTCACTGAAACACAGGTGAAAACTGCTTGCATTAGGAAGAACTGGTAGCTCTGTGGAAAAGTCAATATAGCAAATGGTCAAGGGGAGACACGTGGTTCACACTAACAACGGGAGAGCAGAGGATGCGGCTGGGTGGGTACTTTAGGAATTATTTAGAAGGTAAACTCATGCAGATTTCATGATAAACTTCAAGGAAGAACAGTGAATGAGGAGAGAGATGACTTTTCCCTCTGCAATAGGAGAAATACAAATAAGGATGGTTTTATTCGTGGGAGAGTGAAAAATTGAAGAAGTCCACGTTGGATTTGTCTGTCAATGAGGAGGCTTATCACTCATAGAAGAGAGAGAAATGGCTTGGTGTTTTGCAGGTGAGGCATAACCACCATGTGTGATGGAGAGGAGAATGGAGAAAGGCCTTTGGGATTAAGGGCCCATCTGAGGGTCCATGCCACACATTTGCAGCAGCAGCATTTTGCAAATCCACGTCATTCTTCTCCAACAGCTGTTAGCATCACAGTACCTGAGTCAAAACAAGAGAGGCTATATGGACCAGCTCTGAAGTACTGAGGGGCAATTTGGCAGGATGGGAACTGAAATGATTTTCCAAGAGTTTTGAGCTGGGTACAACAAAAAGCATGAAGGATTGGAGCTGAGACTGGAGGTCTTGATGAGCTAGAAGTTTGGATGTGGCGAGAGCACAGAAGAGAAGAACCAGAATGAGAGGAGGTCATGTCAAAGAGAACATGCCGCAATTTACACTTTCTGAATTCGTACAGTATTTTGTGCGAGGTGCATTCGTCCAGTTCAGAATTTGATTATGTAGAATATGATTTTAGAGGGAGAGGACTTCAGAGGCCATTTATTCTCTTCCTTTCATTTCACACATGATGAAAGTGCACCTTAGAAATCAGTTAGCTGAAAGTGAAACACTGACTTTGCCTGGTGGCCCAGCTACCCAAAATACTGTCAAAATATTAACACAGATTGGTTGAACACTTGCTAAAGGAAAAACACAATGATGAGTGCTGGTAGATACTACCCATTTTCAAGGAATTGACAATCTAATGTCCTATTAAGATTTTATATTGTGTAATAAATTAAACAATTGTTAAGGTGACATTTTGCAAAAACAGGAATCCAAAAGGAAGCAAGGGTTGAATGGTTGCTTTCTTTTCTTGGGGAAATCACAATTTTTATCATTAAGTTAATGGAAAAAAGAATTTCATTAAGTTTTTTGTTCAAAGTTCTTGATTATAGTTTCTATGAATAACTCTCCCTGAAAACAAAATAAACTAGAAAATGATTTTACATTTTTACTTTCTTATTTATAATATCAAACAATGTTCATTGTTCCCTTAGTTTTTTCTTCTAATAACCACTTTCTGGTCAGATTAGGATTGAAATTTAATTCAAAATCCTTCATTTTTTTCCTTCGACAATTGTTTTTTATGTTCTTTACCTCTGGCAAAATGACCTCTACCATTGCATTGTTTTATAAGAGGCAACCAGGAGCTTTAAAGAAAAAAAATTTTATTAAATTAATTTTAAAAGAAATATTTGAACATGAAAATCTGCATGGTATAAATATTTTATATGGGAAACAGCAATAAAAATTAATATTTAGTTATATTATTCTTATGTAAGAGGGAAAACCTGATAACTAATTTGGAAACTCTTGTTCTCCTCCTAGAATATTCCAAATAGCATATATGGAATAATTTTGCTGTACCACATTTTACAACTTGCTTATATTAACTCTGTTTTCCTGTTTTAAAACTATAATAATAGTTATATTTCTCTCATATTTTCTTGAGCATTCACATGCTGCAGAGTTATAATATATAAACAAATTAATGCAAAATTCACATAACCACTACAACCAAACTGGAAGGAACCCAATATAATACATATTAAAACTTCTTGATGAAATGCAAGGCTGAGGCATTTACCAGCACACTCATTTAATGTGCTTGGTTGCAGTATTTAAATAGGCCAGGGAAGCTCCCCACTGCACTGGCTACTCCACAAGAATGAATTTAGTCTTTAGGAATAGTAATTCCTACCCCCCCACCCCCCAACCCTGGGCTCACACAGCACTTTTTAGAACTGTCTGAGTAATTTAACTCAGATTCTCAGGATTTTTGACTCCTACAAGATCAAGTCTCCTCTTGGAGGATCATCAGAAAGAAATTATTCCTCACTGTTCATTTATTTTATTTTTTTTAATTTTTGGTACAAACTTATTACACAAGACAGAATGATTCCAAGTAGGACTCTACACAGATTTTCAAGATCTTACCATCTTGTGAATGTGCTTCAGTTAACACTGCATTATCCTGAAAAATATTTGGCCCCTGAAGTACCTTATTCAGTAAGTTTGAACACCTCTTTCTTGGAAAAATATCTAAACATTCCCAACTTTTTTTCCACAGTCTTTGCCTTTGCTTCAAGAATGAATTCATGCACTTGATCAAGCAGGTAGTGACACTTTGAAGCTTATCTATTTTCTAACCATAGTGATTAAGTTAAGAGAGTAATGATATTTAACCTGTACATGGGTAGTAGCTTAGAATAGTGGCTTCAAAGTGTTTTTCCTATTCCAGCATCAGCTTCTATTGGAAATGTTTTAATAAAGGAAATTCTGGGACTATACACCAAATATTCTGAATTTAAAAATCTTGGAAGAGGGGCTCAACAATATGTGTTTTAACAACTCCCTTAAGTAATTCTGATGTAAACCAAAGATATATAACTGTCTTAGAATTCACCTGAAGCAGAGGCCCATTCTTAATCAAAAAGCACTGCTATATTCAACAAAGCATTTGTTGAAGAAAGAAATAAAAAAAAAAACAATGCACAGTCCATTAGAGAGTCTTCCATAAGTCTCAGATTCTCACTTAGCATTAATTAACCAGAAACACCAAACCTGGGAAGCATTCAATAGGTTGGACAAGTTATTATTTTATTAGTATTTGACCATAATATATTATCATTGCTCTTAATCACTGACTTGCATATGAATTTTACAGCCCAATCACAATGAATGGTGTGTCTTGGCACCTTATCAATCATATAGACCCAAAGCTTTGGGAAGAGATGGAAATAATATAATGCAGAACCCACACCATTCCACCCTGCCCTCAATGGGAAGCATGAAGGTTCTGCTACCTGACACTCAGTATTATTTCTGTAGAAATGAAAATAGACATGTTAAATATCATCTCTGCAGATCATTTAATTAGCTCAAACTACAAAATAAAACCTAGTATGATTGTTGAAGAATCTTCACAATGGAAAACTAAGAGGTAGTTTAAATAAAAGCAAAGGCCATTTATTTTTAGTGCTTGTGACATTTAAAATGTGTAAAATTTTCTAGAAAATAGCTTGAATGTGCTTCTGCTCATGAGTGCCATCTCTGACAGGCAAAAATTCCAGGAGGAAATGGAAAAGCATACCTTCCATTTGCTGGATTCCATACCCCCCCACCTCATTCTAGGGTGTATGCTGCTTTTGTGACCATACTGCTAAATTTAGGGTGTCATGAAGAGAAGTTAAATTTATCAAATGTCTTAACAATATGATAACAAGTTCTGATAATAACTAATAAGCAAAAGAGGAAGATAATCTTACTGCTTTTTTATATCCTCCAGTTATTCTTCCATCAATAAAATAATTTCTTGTTTTTTTTATAAAATAGTGAGGACATCCTACTTGATTTTGTTTGGCTTGATTTATAATTCTTTTTCAAATCTGAGTTGCTTGAAAAATTATAAAGTAAAAGTTATCCGAATATTATTTGTATGACAACACATGTCATTCTATATGTATGTATATACACATATACACATGCACATCACATAGCATAGATACAGAAAAGAATAACTCTTTGGAAGTACCACTTACCAAAAGATATGAGAAAAGCCATTTGGGACTTTTATTTTGTCGAAACCTTGTTAGTCATGTTTTGGTTTTGGATTTGCAGTCTGTGGAGTATTTTATACTTCTCAAATTTCTTCTGTTCACTTGTGACTCTCAAACCTAATAGAAATCTCCTTTTCCCCTTCAAGTAATACTTGTCTGCTTCCAGGGCTATCAGGGGAATACTTTTTAAAAAATTGTTCAAACCAGCTAGAGCACTGCACAAATACATTCCGAATAGGAATATATGGAAAAGCAGCCATCAAAATAGCCAAAATAATCTAAAAGCTCATTGTAAAAATGCAGAGAACAAAGTAAAAAGAGTGCCTTAAGGGCTTAGTTTCAATTTCTGCAATAATCCACCATTTCAGATAGAGTTAATTCCCTAGACTGTGTACATATGGATAATTTAATTCCACAGATAATCTCTAATATTTGTTTTGGGATAAAATGTCAAACTTTTCCCACTAAACCTTTTCACCTCCTCTTTGGACAAGTGGTCAAATGGGGGGATTT
Source organism: Sciurus vulgaris (assembly GCF_902686455.1). NCBI lineage: Eukaryota > Metazoa > Chordata > Mammalia > Rodentia > Sciuridae > Sciurus > Sciurus vulgaris. The sequence goes on along the minus strand of NC_136463.1, from coordinate 118,480,283 downwards.
GTGGTTGCCCCTCGTTTGCCTGACCCTGAATGCCAAAAAGAGTACAAACAAAGTGTGAAATGGAGCTCCCACCTCTGTCCTACTGTATCCTGAGCTTCATTTTCAGATTCAGGGGAAGAAAAGTGAACAATGAAGTAGAAAAATGTAAAAGCCCAGGGTTGCTTTATTTTTAAATAAGATATTTAATTTATTTCAACAACATAGGGATTATTGTCATATTTTAATGTGATAGATCAAATGAAATTATCTAACTGGAAAATTGATATATGATTGTTCTGTTAGAAAAGGCAAGATTGAAAGACACTTAGAATTTTTAGACAATTGCCATACGTTTTTATAGAAACTGAGCTGCTTGTTAGCTGTGTGACCCTCAGAAAGTTGCAAAAATCTGTGAATCTCTGAGTTTTGTCCTCTATAAGATGGGAATATTAATAACTTTTTCACAATGTTATGAGGATTAAAGAATGTCATATAAAACACTTTTAAACCATAACTGCTGCATAAGTGTTATTTGTAAAGAGATAAAGTATAAAAAGTAGAGAAATTTAATATTGGTTGTAGTGTCTCAGAGTAACTGACCACAAACCATCACTGTCAGCAGCTATCAGTGGCGCTTTCTGTGGGCTCCCAGGTTTTTTTTTTTTTAATTAGTGTATTCCAGTTATACACGATGGAAGGGTTCATCTTGACATGTTCATAAATGCATATAACATAGTTGTCTTCATTTTGATTCCCTGTACTTCTTTCTCTCCACTCCTCCCTTCCCCATCCTCTTCCTTTGTTCTACTGCTGTCCCTTCTATTTATTTTTCTTTTGTAGTTATACGTACAATTGGAATGAAACATCATATATTTATGCATGCACATAGCATAATTTGGTCAGCTTCAATTCTCAATTCTACCTCTTTCTCTTTCCTCCTCCTGGATTCCTCATTTTTAAAATTTCCATTATCAGTCAGCATGTCTACTCCCCTCACCTGTTTACTGTATGGATGCTAACAATACACAAAATCTTACCCCAACAGACACATTGAAATCTAGAACAATAACCAAAGGTCTTCAACATATTTTTCCTCTAACCGGCAGGAGATAGATAGCGGGACAAGCACAAAAATTTTGCTTTTGTAAATATACACATTTACATTTACATAATTTTATAGTAAATACAAAATTCTTAACTAGTAGCAATCAATTGCTTAATAATCAAAACCCCATTTTTTAACAAAATGCATACTATAAATTATCATCCATTGTGTATACAGACACCAAAGACTATGAAGTTCTAATTTAAATACTTTCTTCAAAAACTTTTATACCTAGAAAGAACCTGGATGATATATATATTTTTCTAGCCAGTCTACAAAATTGCTTTATCATGGGCTGGGGAGATAGCTCAGTTGGTAGAGTGCTTGTCTCGCAAGCACAAGGCCCTGGATTCAATTCCCAGCACTGCAAAAAAAAAAAAAATTGCTTTATCATAAAAAATATAACAAATTTTGCTTTATAAGAAATTACTAGCCACAGCCACAGCCCTATTTTGTATTTTATTTACAGACAGAGTTTACTGAGTTGCTTAGTGCCTTGCTTTTGCTGAGGCTGGCTTTGAACTCTCCATCCACCTGCCTCAGCCTCCCCGGTGCAGGAATTACAGGCGTGTACTGCCACACCTGGCCAAGTGCTTTCTTTTTAGTTTTACTTTTGCATGTTCAAATAAAAGAATTCTTTTGTAACTGCAATCAGCATCACTACAGTGAATTATCTCCAAATGAAGTTTCTGATAAACTATCCAATGCCTGGCAAAAATATCAAGGACACAAATAACCTTCATTCTTAGTGTTCTCATCAGATCACTTTTAGTTGCAAGTGATAGGATCTCAACTCCAGCTACTCAAGGAACAAAAGAAAAATGTGTTGACCTCTTCTACTTCTCTTCTTACACATTATCCTTGTTCTATCTTGCTGCCCAGGTTTTTCCATCCTGAGGTTGGACCACAGGCAGTATCAACATCAGGTTCCTATATCAACAACTGTACTATGGGAGAAAAATTAAGTGGTCTGTCTCTAATCTCCCGCTTTATTTTTCACACTGGAAAATGTTCTGGGAAGGCTTGACATAGGGCACTCCTTGCACCAGTCCTGGGTCAACTGTACAAAAGATGGGTGGGATGGTTCTAAAAACCAGAAATGCGTAAGGGGAAAGAATTCGGGAAAGAAAAAAATTGAGTGCTTTGGGATTTAGAATAAGAACAAATTATTTTCATTAGTAATAAAAATGTTTTTGAAATTCCATTACTTTTTTAAATAATTTGACTATTTTTAGCTAAATAATACAAGAGGAGAAGATGCTTTAGGTTATTACTGAAACACTTATTATACCCTTAGACATACCTTAGACAAAGGAAAAATGTAAAACGTAACTGTTAAGTTTGAATGAATTCTCAAAATAACAATTAAGCCAATGTGTGATGTTGAAGGTTCTGTGGTGCTTTGACATTTTAGAAGATAGAACTTTCCATTACTCCTGCAGAGAAAATTAACTCACTAAAGACTTTCAGCATCATATTCCTCAAACATAACATTTCATATCAGCAGGCCTGGGAAAGTATTAAGACCTCCAAAGAACACTTCAAAGTAAATCACTGTTTCTTCAATTTAAACCATCAAAAAGTAAGGAGAGGGATATATATCAAATAAGGGCTTAAACCAGAGCCAAGATTTACCTGTTTTCTCTATTTTGGTAGTGTTCAATTGCTAGTCTCTGCTAGGTTAAACCAACCGAATTTGCCTAATCACTGAAGGATTTTTTCTGAGCCTTTGATTGAGCTATCAGATTAACACTTCCAAACTTATTTAACTTACAGAACACTTTTAAAAGTTGTCCCTGTACCCAGATTACTTATTGTCATCCTCCCCATCTTAAGACTACAAAAATATATATATATTTTCCATGTATTCATGACCTGGAGCTTACTGGTACTTATATATTGAACATCATCTAACTTTTTGGTAGCAGTAAATTTTTAATAAAATTTTACCATTAAGAAAATCATCAGGCTGGGGGTATAACTCTACTCAGATAGCAACTCTACTCAGTTGGTAGAGTGCTTGCCTTGCATGCACAATCCCCAGCACCACAAAAAGAAAGAAAGAAAGAAAGAAAGAAAGAAAGAAAGAAAGAAAGAAAGAAAGAAAGAAAGAAAGAAAGAAAGAAAGAAAGAAAGAAAGAAAGAAAGAAAGAAAGAAAGAAAGAAAGAAAGAAAGAAAGAAAAAAAATCATCTTGGGTCGGGGTTGTGGCTCAGTGGTAGGGCACTTGCATAGTTTGTGTGAGGCTCTGGGTTCAATTCTCAAACCTCATATAACATTTAATGTTTCACATTTAATTTATAATTTCTAGATAACATAAAATATTTAAAATTACACTTGAGTAATGCTTACATTTTAATGGCTAAGGAGTATTTTCTGTAATGTTTCTCATTCATCTATCAGACCTCAGGTCTGCAGAATATAATGGAAAGCTAACAGTAACCATATTTTGCAAATGTTCCCATTGAGCCATCTCATCTTAGATTTTCAGATGCTCCCCACAAAAACAAAACAAAACAAAAACAAAAACAAAAAAATATAATTGATAATAGCATTGGTTAGAGAAATAAGCAAGGAATCAGAAAAATTAGAATGGTCTAAGACAAGGTGCTTAAACCTTTGTTGCTTTCTTCATACAAAATGGAAGGAAGGAAGGAAAGAGGAGAGACAGAAGGAAAAGTCATAAAGTTCTAATTTTCTACTTCACAAGGCTATGTTATTATGAAGAATTAATAATGTAACATTCAGAATAATTAACTACTGCCATTACTTTTTTTTTGTTAGTTTGTCTTAGCTCTAGCATCTCCAATCTTCAGACTTCTTACACCCTGGTTAAGAAACATTTTATAAATTGAATTACTTCTCCATTAAGGATTATTGTATTTCCCTGCAGATTCCCTGTCTACCTTTCTTTATCTCCCTGTTTTTTGTCCTGGAGGCTGATCTGTGTTGACCACATCAACCATCTCCCTTGTTCTTTGGCTTCTCACTGGGTATGGCCAATGGGAAACACTGACAGGAGATGAGAAAGGCTGAAGATGGCAAGTTCAAATTATTAATTCCTGCTCCTTCCAGTCATAGCCTGGATGCCTGCTTAGAGACAGCTCCTGGAAAAGTATTTTCTCAACAGAACCTTGCCCATCCTCAGGTTCAACTATCTGCTCACTCCTTGTGCTGTGTCTTTGCAGGTGGTGGTGATAGTTGATGGAAGCACATAAATGTCTTCCTTGAGTCTGATCAGGAGCTTCACTGTCCTTCTCCACTGAGGCCTCTTTCCACTATAAGGTGAGACTTTAGGGCCAAAATGATGTGCCCATCACACTTATTTTCTATCCCTGTAGACCTTACTCTGAGCACACAAAGATCAGGAATTCCCTGTCCCACCCAAGTGGCCTGCAACTGCTTCCAGGGCTTCAACTGTGCTATTTCTAAAGTCTGTCTCTGAAACTCAGACTATGGCTTGAACAACTGCATCCCAGGACTAGAGAAATGACCAAAGGGTTTCTGTTTACAGAGTATGAACAGAATTAGGGTATCAAAGGTAGAGGTTCCACCTGGAGATATGAGCATCTTTTTCTAATTCTTTGAGGTGCTGCTTACCCTTGCCAAGCCATGTAGCTGCAAGGCCACATCCACCCAATAAAAAAGTTTTCTGATTTATAGAAAGGTGCCATACAAACTAGTAGTAGCTCTAGATCAATCAAAACTAGATTTTGAGCTACCTGGACCCTAGTGTTTCCTTGAAGATGCTTCATGGGCTGCTGCCAAGGCATGAAGGAGAACTGTCCATTTTACATGGTTCCCAACATTGCCAAGCTGCTAGGGTCTGACCTGATATACATAACTGACATATATTCAGTTAGATGCAAAGCTTTAGTTGAATAGATGATTCTATAAATAAGCTAATTTTGAAAATCAATGTATTAGATGATCTAAAAATTTCCACCCAACTTGACCATTAGAAGCACTTCTAATCTCTGAATTATGTCATGTGCAACCTTCTAGTCTTTTGACTTTAGACTGTTCATTTCAACTACAAAATTTCTACCTGTCCCACCCAATTTTTTAATTCATCCCTGTTCACACATACTTCTCTGAATAAAGTATCTCCCGCTGGTTTCCACTGTATTCTTCAAAGAACTACTCCCTCCCAAAGCAACTTCTCTGTGAAGCCTTCCAAGTTCATGTAAACACTGAAGGTATGTTTTAAATTCTTCCTCAGGAGCTCTGAAGCACAAGGAATGCAACCTTGTTTCTAGAGTTTTCTTGTGTATTTTTCCATACTTGAGCGTAGATATTGCCCAGTCTCTATGAATTCTCTGTAATAGAAAAGGGGGTGGCTCCAATGTGCAAAGATAGTCCTGGAACTTTGAAATTATAACAAATCTCAGTTTAAAAGTGAAACACAAAATTGAGCAGCAGGATTCAAATTAATACTATTTCACAGAAAAGGATAGAAAAATATGGATGGGGATACCTGAACTCAAGTCTTTTCATGATAGAAAATTTTGTAACGATAAGACTAACAAACAATGAAAGTTTTGTAACAATAAAACCAACAAACATTAACTAAACATTTATTATTTGTCATAAACAATCTTACTCAATCCTCCCCACACTGTGAGGTAGGAACTATATTGCTAAAGCTCTCTATAACTTTAAATATATTAAGCCTGCTGTTTATTTTAAAGTCTGTTTGAATATCCCTTAAACTTAATTTCATTTGAGATGAATTCATGTCCTGAATGGTGTGTTTTTTGTATTTCTTATTGTTTGATTTAATAATTTGGAGTTTTAATGTTTGAACTCATTTTGAGTGATTTCTTTAATTCTCCATTTCCTTCTTCCCTGATCTATATACTCTTCCACCCCCCACTCCTCATTGTATTTGTGTTCAGAATTTTTATCTGTGAACAAATTTTGAGTGATTTAACAAAAATCGTTTTATTGAAATATAATTCACACAATTCAACCACGTCATGAATAATCCAATGGTTTTCAGTTTGCTCAGAATTGTGCAGCCACCTCCACAATCAATGTTAAAACATTTTTGTCATGCATAAAGCAATACTCCAAAACCATTAGTAGTCATACCCCATTTCTCTCCCTCATAATCACCTTACCCTCTCATATCTACCCCAGGCCCCAAGCAATTGCTGTCTACTTTGTGTTTCTCTATAGCTGCTTATTAGGGATGTTTGAGTGTGAAATAGTTGTTTTGGACTTCCTTTATTTATTCTCTTTAGTTTTCCTTCTCTTCCTCTGGGCACAGCCTGCTCTTTTACATCTGTTTTCATTTGTTCCCTGACCTGAACCAAGTCTTATAACCCCTTTGGGTGATCCCATCCTACAGTGCTCTTGGGAATATTAAGGATCCAATTACAGAACAGGTGCGTAACTAGTTACAAATCCAGTACTTGACTGTATCAGTGTTCTCCAATCTTCCTAAGTCTGCAGTTTGCTAAAAGCAGGCCTAGACCACGTGTCTATTGAAAATATGTACCTTTCTTTATTTCAAATTCCTTTTACATATGGGAGCACCTGGCCAAATCTTCGGATTTGAATAGAGCTTGACTCGTCTTCGTGTTAACCTTTAGAAATTCTAACTGCAAATCTTTGCTGTTTTAAGACTTGGTACCCAGCTGGTTCATGGTGTCTAAAAATAGTATTTTATTACAATTTGAGACTGTTGAAAATACTTAAGGTAATTTGAGGTGGGTCACAAAATCTGAAATCGCTCAGGACTGAAACAAATAACTGTTTCTTAGTCACTTGGTCACCCCAATTGAACTCACCCTGATAAGGCAAATCAGTCAATTGCCTGACTATAATGCATGTAAGCCCAGCACCAAACTAAGAACATTATTATACTTATATACATATTTCAAGCATCCTAATATCATGAACCTAAACCTTAATTTCTTCTCTTTCTGTCTTGCACAATCACTGTAGTGCACCATTACACTTATAGAAATATTTAAAGATCTGTCAGCAAGTTTTTCCGATCGCTAGAAGTTTTTGCAAACAAAAGTAATGCAGTCTTGACTAGGAGCTATACACACAATAGAAAATATGATCAAACCAGTAAACAAGAAATGAAAGTATATTTTTCCTTTAATTTTATCTTCAGAACAAACTTGTAAAGCAATATTTATTATGTAATGAATAATATATATTTTATAGACATATAAAAATCTGATGATTTTATGCACTCTAGAATCATCTAAGTTTTTCGGAAGTAAAAAGATATAGCCACACATTACATAAGACCTTTGTTTGACCAAACACTGAAAAGTAATAGTTGAATGTGCTCAGGAACTATATTTAATAACTGTTTGAAAAATTACAATTAGCACACCCTTTACTTCATCTATGAAAGTTCAGATGTTAATAACTTGGTGATTTAATTAGTCTGCTATATTTTATAATGATGATATTTAATAAAATGCTAATTCACAAAATGACGGATAAAATGTTTGGTAGTAAAAATATGTCCCTTTTACAAATAAGGATATTGAATCTCAAAGACATTTAGAATATTTCCTCAGGTCACATAATAAGTTAGAAATGGCAAGGCCAATTTTAGAAACTCAGGTTTCCTGACCCCAGCTTTAATGCTTAAAACTGAGACAAGGGCCTAGGGTTGTGGCTCAGTGGTAGAGAACTTGCCTAGCACATGAGGCACTGGGTTCAGTCCTCAGCACCACATAAAAATAAATAAGATAATAAAACAAAAATATTGTGTCCTTCTACAACTAAAAAAAAAAAAAAAAAAGGAAATTAGAAAAAAAGTCTGAGATACATTTAGTTGTCTTTTAACTTAGAATCAGTTATGATATTTTACAAGTGGTAACTCGTGTTTTAAGATTTCCAGTGCTACTTAATTTATTTTTCAGCTAAAATGCCATAACAAACATGCCACATATTCTTTTGTGCAATTTACAGAACTATAATCCCCGTGAATGACTTTATACAAAAAATTATTGAATAAAATTTTCACTGAGTTTTGAAGAAGTGACTTGGCTCAGCAACATCCAGTAAGTGAGCACATAAATAATTGCTTATTAAAGACTTTATATATGGAATATTACAACCTCTTAGTATTAGCAATTCAATAATGAAAACATTATGATTTACTTTCTACTACCATTAGTAATTGACACCATAGATTATATAATATTACTTCCTGCCAGTAATTTTGATTGAAGCAAAGGAGAAGTGACCATGAAATATACATTTATAACTCTATGAGAATACAGTACAATTACTGTGAATGGTTGATGAACTCTTTAACTTTCTGATAGTCATTGACAAGCTGTATTAAATTTTATTCTATGGCATCTGTCAAGGGAGATACAAAACTCTATTTACTGGGCCAATGAGAAAGAGAAAGAATGTTCAATCAAATTTATGTGAAGTCTGAATAAATTATAACATATTTATCCTTGGATGGGGAAGAAAATGTTCTTAGACTTTTTCACTGTTGATATAGAAAATAAATTGAGAAATTGATGGAGTTCATGGGAAAAAGAACTTCTGCAAGGTCACAGTCTATTGGGGTCCCCTTCAATATAGATAATCTGAAGATCTGAAGTCAACAGAAAGTAGAATCAACAGAAAGTAGAATGCCCAGGCTTTCCATGAGGGCCATAGAAGCATACAAGGGCAATATAAAACCAAGTTTATAAAGCCTCATTCCATCCATGGTTATATTCAAACATGGTTGTCTGCACAAATTTATCTATAGTCATTCTTATTCATACTCAAATTCTGAAGACATAAAATCTGTTTCTGATCTAAAATTTGTCTACTTTAGGGGGAAACTTTTGTCCCTGAATTAAAAGAAAAAAAAATGACAAGACCAACAATCCATGTACAATTGCTAAAATTCTGCCATTTCTCCCAGAACAACATTATATTAAGGCCATTTATGTTGTTGTTTCAGCATACAAATTCTTTAAAATTTAGGGTGGAGGAGGCCAACAGAGGTAGAATTTAAGGTCTCTCTTAAGATGACCTTAGAAACAACATGTGAACCAAAGAATTGAAGAAAATTTGGCCCATGGCCCCTTTAAATTTTTCTCTCAGCTAAACAGACATCTAGTCATTTAGAAAAGAACCCACCCCCTTGTTAGACTAGCTGAGGGACAATCCCCTGTTGTCATTTTTATTGTCTGCCCTGGAGAAGGAGGCAGCTTGGGATGCCTAATGGAATCTTGATTCTATTTCACAGCTACAGAGCACAGCCAGAAGCCCGTGGTGCTTTTGTGAGCCAGAATCCACGGAGGCTAATTTTGGCTGAATAGAGGCTAAAGAGAATTCATTTTTCCTTGTTACATTTATTTCACTAAAATTGTTCAAACTCACAAGATATTGCTGGAAGGACACCAGCAAGCACTTCTTAATTGGGGGCCCATTCAGTAGCAAAACTGACTTTGCAGGTACTAGCCATAGAGGTGATAAGAATTTCAGGGATCCTAAATGCATTGAAATTAACCTTAACACAGTAGACATAAATGTTATCTCTACTTAGATGCAGAATATAATCTGGAGGCTCCAGTTTCACATACTTGCTGGAAACTGTAACCAAGGCTCTCTTTCAGTTGCTACATATGAAAGGTTTCGTGTCCTGACATCACCAGTGGATTCTGCTGAGCATGCTCAGGGAGATAATTGCTATTCCCCCCCAAACACTGAGAGTCTCTAGAGATAACTAGCAGTAATAGAGCATTAACCAGTTTCCAGGAAGCCTAGTGGACAATAGGGATGCAGGAAGAATCTTTTGCCTTTCCCTCCTACTTCAAATTTTAATGAGTAAAAAACAATTTATATTTGTTTTTAAAGGTGAACATTTCTGGTTTTATGTATTATCTCAATGTTGATAGCACAGAATCCTATTCTGAATTTTAGGTTTGTACATATTATGATTACTGCTTAAGGTTCTAAATTTTTATGAATTTTTAACTTGATAATTAATAAGGCTAGCCATTAAATTGCCAAAATCTTGCAGAAAATGTTCCATAAAAACTTGTTCTGTTTTGAAACTACTCATTATTTTCTATGGGTTCTTCACTCTGTTTAAAGGCAACATCCTTCTCTGGAAGCTCCTGAAAGAAATAATAATTATCCCCATTTTACAGATGGAAAAATTAAAGCTTATGAGCCACTGATAAGATCTCTTGATGGAAGAATTTCTGCCTTCCATTTCAAAATCTGCTCTTTTGGAATCAACAACAGATAATAAGCCTAATGTGTTCTTTTCCCCAAAAATCAATTTAAAATATAATTCCAATATGGAAATTGGTACTTTACAAAGGAAATTTAGGGAGAAAATGAATTTCGCTGTAACAGGTACTCCACATTGTTTGTTGTCCAGAGGGTTCTGATGGTAGTTAACCTAAGCTCACCTGCATTAAATATTGACCCTGAGGGGCAATTTGAGGCCTTGCTAATGGGGCAATTTGGGGCCTTAATGATGCAGACAAAAAGGTCCACAGTCCTACTTGATGAAGTGAAGAGCCTCATTAGCATGATTTTCAAGGGTGGTACTCAAAGAATTAGCTTGCCAACCAAAGCCATGTCTAAACTGGCCAAATAAAGAGCTCTTCATTTAGCTAGAGTGCTACATTTGACCAGAGTCTCCATATTCCTGTGCATTGCTTTTCTTTTTTCTAGAGCAATAAGTTCTTTAACACAACTTAAATGGACAGCTCCCTGGCATTTTGCAAAACATTGGTAGAAAAGCAAAAATCTTGCACTTTTAATGTAATACTAAGGGGAAAAAAAAAAAAGTTAATATAAGCTTACCCCACATCACCAATTATCCCTACTACAGCATGGTTCTGTGGTAAAAAACAAGGGCATATTGTTTAAGCTTCTGGATTTGTGGAACAGGTGCCAATTTTTAATACTTAGTAAAGACAGATTTAGGAAATAAGGCATGCCAAATCTCCTTTAAATGTAAAACAATTGAGCAACAAAAGCCATCACATATAGTTTCAGTGACATGGATGTTGCTTGTGTAAGTGCTCAGTGAAGTTAAGGCCACAAAATCTGAAGTAGACAAATATACACTCGAATACAAACTACAGAACACCTACACAGCATGCAAACCCACACTCAGTGTTAACTCAGGCAAAGAAAAGGCAGTTGTGTGTATACTTAATACTTCGTAAGAAATCCACATTTGCTGAGCAAACGTGCAGTCATTATCAGCAGCTGTGGAAAATTCCCCTCGTTCTGAGAAAATGCATTTAAAAACACTTAGACCACTCAATAACTGATGGAGAATACCTTATAGATACTTAATTTTATCAAATAAATATATAAGCCATTCTTTTCTGTCATAGTTTTATGTTGTATACAGGCACAGTGTCTAATTCGATTACCAAATACGATAGACTCTTCTTTGACTTATGCGTACCCACTAGACTGGAGAGACTGACGCGCCCTCAGCTTTGCCGCAGGCTCTCACTGCCTCCAGCTACTGCTTTAGTGACTGATTCAAGGGAAAAATAAAGCATGGAAATTCACAATGTGACACTTTTAACTAATCAACTGCAGGATAATTTCCCTTCAGCCCTGGTAACAGACATCTTCCAGGTATACTCTTTATGGTTGACTATAGTCTTTGGAAGGAACATGTTTTAAAAATGGAATAAAGTAATTATTATCAAAACTAATTTGTACCTCAAACAGCCCAAATTAAATTCAATAAGTGCAGCAGAAATTACAGTGATTTAAGTTCTGGTGTTTCACCCTACTAAATTTTTAATTGTGGCAAATATGTTCTGCGTTTGGGATGTAGAAGAAAAAGCAGGGCGAAGACTCCAGACATTCCTCCATATAAAAATGTTTTTGTAATCACTCTATTTAAATAGTAACATTTTATTTTTTTAAGCACTTAGTTTCTTGATCAGGATCCATATTCATGGGGTCTTGCTGTAATCCACTTTACCACTTAATGTTGCAATTCAAATGTTCAGTCAGAAGCAAAGCCCTCCAGAATAAAGCATGAATATTACCGTGTGGGGCTGTAAAGAGAAGACTATTAGAATATATCACCAACACACTAGGGGACCATTTAGTCCACTGCTCTAAATACATCATTTAATTACAATGGAGACATTACTTCATGTTTCTACTGATGTAAGTATTATTAGAATTCATGATATTCGCAGGCTACTGTGGGCCATTACATTGGCCATAAGCTATTCCATAAGATTTACTACTAAAGGCCCGCAAGGGTATTTGAGCATTCATGGATTCTGTGGCAGTAGGCTTTTATCTAAGACACATAAGTGAGGGACAACCGAGTTATTATCTCTAAGAAACATAGCTTAATATTTTGGATTCTAAAGGTTAAGGTACCATAAATCCTGAATTACTCTGAGATATCACATAAAAAGACATTTTTATTTTATTTTACTCTATTCTGCCTCTTAAAATATTTTATGATGGCAGTTTCTAGAGTTGTACCATGTTGTTTACATTCACTCCCTGGATGCATCAAAACACTGACACAGCATTTCTTTTAAACTGTAGTAATGAAAGCAAAAATACATTTTTGGTGTGTGTTCAGTGTGTGCATGTTGTGTCTGTGGTATAAAAGGGAAACAAGAGGCAGGGGTTAAACTAGAGCTTTTTAATTTTTTTTTTTTTTTTTTTTTAAGCATAGCCAATTTCCAGTTTGATTAGTTTTGCTCAGTGCTTTGATTGGCTCTTTCGTGATGGGTGTCATTGTGTTGGCCTGAGCTGAGCTGATCTGCCCCTGCATGCTCTTAGAAACAAGATTCTATGGAACTGCACAGGGAAGCACAGAATCAGCTTCAAGAAGCAACTTCGAAAGGCTGCTGGCTTTTTAGAAAATAAAAATTGAAGCCAGAAAACCCAGTAAAGACAGATGAAGTGACTGAGTAAATTTGTCATGAAAATAGGCAGAGAAGAAAACTTTATGGTAAAATGAAAACTTCTTTCCAACAAATGAAAAAATTAGGGTTTGGGGAAAGCAATATTTTGACAAAAGCAGGTAAAACACAAAATTCCACCAAACAATCCCATTTCCCCATGTCATGACAACACCAGCTTTACATTTCTCTTCAAGCCGTTTTCATGGCTATCATAAGGCACCTGCTACGCCTCTGAGTCTTGTGACATCAAGTATTTAACTCTTTGTCATTTTCCAGGAAAATTGTTAGGCAGCATTTCAATGTCTATTGAGAAATGGCTCTAAAATGACAAATAGCAGCAAGGTACTGGAAGATTATAGTCAGGGCACAGAAGAAACTGTTGATCAAGAGGCAGGACGAGCTATCAACTGAACACAGAAAACCAACTGGAAAGTTGGTTTCAGATGTTGATTTCTGAAATTGTGATATGAATGCCTCATTTGGGGGGAAGTTGTTTTTATCACACACCTCCCTCTATCCCTTCCCTTTACCCCAACACCAGTCAACTCCCCGAACATACTATTCTGAGACCCTAGAACTTCCCTTAATCATAATATTTCTATCACTGGTACATGACTTGTCACCAGAAGGGCCAGTCCTTATTCCAGAAAGTCGCTTTCACAATGCATATTCTTATAGCCTTGTAAGTGGCACAGAAGCTCTGAAAGTTACCTTTAAGAAAAGGAAGTAAATAAAATAAGCATAACTTCCTTGGTCAAAATTAGTTTTTCTTTATTAAAATCTAAAACATTTAATTATTTCTGTAAAAAAAATCACATATAAACATTAATAATATTTATAATAAATACTTTTTTTACTTTTAGCATCTAATTAGTATGTACTAAACCATTGCCTGTTTGAGCCAAATTTCTGTATTTAACCAGTTATTCTTTTGCACACAAAAATATAATTCATATATTTTATCTTCAAACATATTTGAGCTAAATAATATGTAATATCTAATAATTTAGAATTAATATGACATCAATAAATTTTTTAAAATTTGAATACTATTTTTAATGAAATCTCCATGCTGGAAAGATCACCCATATTTTCTAAAACTCGAAGCATTATCCTGTAAGTTGGTAAACATCTTAAATGTGTGCCCCCAGAAATGTGGGCTCAATTAACATAACAATTTAGGCTATCAGTATGAATCATCATTACTTGAAATCCATGATGAGTATTCTTTCCTTTAGTCTTCTCAATAACCCAATCGTGCAGATACTGTCATTGTTCTGGCTTTACAATGAGAAAACCAAGGTCTAAAGAATTAAAGCATCTTGCAAAAGGTCATGGAGCCACCCAGCAGCAGAGGTGAGGGTGCACCTCTGAGAGGTGAGCCTTCCAACTCCTGTGACACTCATAACAGAGGCGCTGACCCCCACCACCCCTCAGGATCCCAAACTTGTACTACATGAGCACCCAGATAGAAAGATGTAAATAAAAGAAAAGAAGTTGAGATGTTTGTAGGAAACTTTTTATCCTTCCTGTGCCTTTGAAGTTAGACTTAATATGCCTGAACCTGGCTATGCTTCCTCATTTTCTTCTCCCATCATGTTATTTTCCAATTTAAAATTCTTCCAAATTCACATATCTACCAACTACTTGATATTTAGTTTATTACCCATAAAGAAACTCATTCGATTCATTCTTTAAAAAGGAAGTAAAAATCACAATGATCACTACTTTCTCCAATACTTTTCTTGTAAAGAACACCGTGGTCTAGGGAAGCATTATCCTTCCTTGTAATTTCAAGCCTCTTCCCCTGTCAGGCCTGAACAGCCCTGTGGAACAGAAGCTTGAGCTCAGACCATGCCAGAATCCCAGCAGGAAGACCCAGCACAAGATTTTGACCACCTCTGAGCCAGACATGGATGAGGATCAGGGCTCCAAGACTCCTACCTAAAGGAAATTTCATCCATGAAGACACAGAGATATCCAAAAAACAGGAGTTGAGAAGATCTGTGGGTTGCTCCTGAATCCCCAAAGTGGTCTGATCAGGTAGGCTGATGCTTGGAAAGGGTTAAGATTCTACTGCTATATTCACTCTACCTAGTAAGCAACTGCTATGTGCAAGGGCCTGCTCCAAGTCCTGGGGATTCAAAAACAAACCCAAAAAGGCAGTGACTGCTTCTGTTTTGGATCTACTATAGCACTGAGGGTGGTGAAACCCCAAGGTTTACTAGAAGTGCTCAGAAAACACTACTTGCTGTCCTCTGAGTTCAGTGTTGTCCCACTCACCTTCTCACTTGCTCCAGCTGCCTAGTAGAACAGCTCCTGCTGAAGCCTCACACTTTAATGCCCCAAGGGATTCAGACACTAGGTCTCAAATCCCTCCATTAACTCTCCTACCTTTCTTGGAAGTCGCTAGCACTTTTCTTGGGATGAGGAGAAAGCTCTCATCTCTGGGAGCAGGTATAGCAATGCAAATATAGACAATTGTCTCAAAAAGAACTTTCCTGACTGTAGGTAGATGGTCCCTAGTACTCAAAGAAATGGTTTTACAATCTCAGCAAGGCAGGATGTATTTAAGTGCACTAAAAAACGCCTTTTGTTTTCTTTCATGAAACCCTATATTTTAAATTAAGTGCCCTCATGTATAATTTTAAGCAGATAGCTATGCTCATTTATATTTAAATTCTGTAGTTGCAAAGGATATAAAGCAAAACCTGTTTATTTTTTAACATATCTGATGAAATCTGTCACAGATATTTTATACCCACCATTGTCCTTTTAAAATACGTGAACAAGTTCTCAAATATTTGGAAACTTTACCTCCCCGTCTTTACTCCTTATATTTAAGGCCCCATTCCAATTCCCATCACAGGAATTTTGCCTAATGTATTCTCTTGCTATGCTTGAAATAATTTTTCTGATCACCTTGCCATACTTATCTGGAGCTAAAATTGTCATGACCACAATTTTCTAAGCATTTAAAATAATTCTTCTGGACTGAGTTCTCATTAAAATTATTATTTCTACGGAATTGATCAAACAATCATGACTATATAAAAAATGTTGACAAATATTCTTCAGAGGTAAAGTTGAAATTTGTTGGCAATAACTGCCTTAATGTGATGAATGTGCTTTTCATGTTCAAGAAGTTCATGCATTCTTTGGATGAATATTACTTGTTCCTGGAATAACAATTCAGCAACAAATTTATTCCTATGTTTTATGGATCTAAGCATAAGAAGACTAGTTCACATACATAAGACAGTGGAACGACCTGGAATTTTGTTATAGCAATGTTTATTCAATTCTTAGAACTCAAACTATATAGCAAAAGTCACACAGTAATCTATCATTAAAAAGTTATTTTTAATTACAAATTGATTAGTTCTTCCTTCAATTGTGTATTTTAAAGGGAAATCTTTTGGTACTGGGGATTGAACCCAAGGGCACTTTACCCCTGAGCTGTATCTCCAACACTTTTTACATTTTATTCTGAGACAGGTTCTCCCTAAGTTGCTGAGACTGGTTCAAACTTGAGATCCCCCTGCCTGAGCCTCCTGAGTTGTTGGGGTTATAAGGTGTGCACCACCATGCCAAGAAAATAAGTTGTTTTTAAAAGAACAGATGACTCTATCCTTGGAATAATTCATTTCCTAATTTCTGGTAAATAAACCAAGATTTATAAAATGGCAATCACTCCATTATCCTTTACTCAGAGGAATCAGGCTTAATTTTGCAAACTCAGAAACTATTTGGAAAAAAAAATTTTTTTAATTTATTTCAACACGCCTTTCAAAAATAATCATTTCGTGTGTGAAAAAAGTAATTTATATTTTCATATCTTTTTATCAAAACCTCAGACCTATTGATGTGGCTTATTCTACTTACAGAAAATATTTGCTATACAACCTAATAGCAAAGCAAGCCCTTATTCCCAAATTAGTTAAACTAGCTTTCTATAATAAATATCTAACTTTATCTTTCATTTCAAATAAATATGCTAATCTGTGTCCCCATGAAAACCATCTCTCTTTTGAATTTTGTTATTAGGATAGATAGATAGATCCTGATTTTGTTATATGAATAATGAAATAAGGCATTTTCTTTTTTCCTCTTTGGGCTCTTTATAGTCTTCCTACTCTGCATCGATAAACAGTGGCAAGTGTGGTAAGTGAAAATAATTATCTAAATTTAAAGTTTGGTCACATGGAAAATATTCCACAACTAATATCATGTGTCACCCTTTCTAGAAACCAGGTCAGATAATAATATTTAAAAGATGTCTGGATTAGAGGAGTATACTCCAAATGCAATATTTCATGAAATCTCTTTGTTTGTAACCTACACCCAGGGAGAGAAAACAAATTACCATGTAAAGATTCAGGACTAGTACAGTTTTGAGTTTTGATTTTTGTTTTAATAAAGAAGAAGAAAAAGAACCATAACAGTGAAAATATGGAAGGACAATCAGCATGAAACTTCAGTCACAGGCAAATTATTGGGTAATTTAGTTTAATTCATAAAAATTAAGAAAAAAATATATATACACACATAAAATTTAAATTATATATATATAAATGAAATTCAGAGTACCAGTTCAGGAGACTGATACTCTTAAAACCATATGTGCCCTGTGCCTCTTAGAAAATGTTGGTATCCAGAAACATTTACCACTGTGTGGAAAACCATGGTTCCTCATGAAGATCCAAATTTTGCAGTCCCTGAAAATTAAACCATTCTAGGAACCCTCTTGAAGGAGAAGAATATTAAAATGTATTACAATTGTAAATGCTGGGTCTAGGAAGTAGTCCACGCAGCTGAAGGTTGCTAAGACTAAAATTTCACTAGCTCCATGAAAACTCCACCTTGAAATGGAGCTATTTAGCACCTTTCAGATTATTGACCTTTGGGACCTCAACTCAGTCAGAAAGAATCCTATTTTAATATTCATTTAGAACCATGTTTCTACTGTCACTTGTCGTATTTCTTTATGCAGAATTGTCTCCCTTCTCTCTTAGACCACGAGTCATTAAGAGCCATTTTCTTCTCCTGAACACTCTCCACAACACTGCATAGTGGAAATGCTAAAATGCTCATGACCAAATAATTGACTGGAGGCTTCCAGCTATTGCTAGGAACAATACAAAGCCTGGAACAATCCTCTTTTCTTTGTTTTCCAAGGATCTCTTGGTTATAGGAGAGTCCAAAAATGTTAGAGCACACTGCTCCCTTTTATCAGATGTGTTCTGGGGGTGCACTGTTCCTTCTGAAAATCTCAGGTGGGCTAATGGCTGGATGAAAGCCATTAATTGTTGGCCCAGGACTTACTGAAGGTTTTAATTTGGATAGGGACTGGCCTCTACTTGGAGACCTCAGAGGGAATTTCTGGTAACTTGGTAGTTCCTGATCTAGAAGTTGGGTCCAGAACATAATGGCAGGCAACACACTTTATTCTTAATGTATGGCTATCTTTGTTAATAATTGTTTTTGTTCCCAATCATAGCCATCACCTCGGGCTCAAGCCTGGATCCAGAACATCTCTGTGAATGGAGGTTACTTATTCCTTCTGAACTGTACAAAATAGCTCTGATTATATCCTCTTTATTTGACAACATAGGATCTATCCTAATGAAAGGAATTCTCATTACTTCTAGGGGTGCTAAAAATTGCACTTTCAAAGAGATGATATCCTCACTATTAGTTAAAGTTGATCTGCTCTCCTGAGAGAGGATTTTTCCATTCATTCCAAGAGACGCAAATCTTCACCTCTAGAGGAGCCTCTTTGGTGGTCCTGTAAGGCATTCTTTCACCTCTGTCATTAACGTATGCCATAAAACACAAGTTTTTTTTATAGAAAGACATTGCACTCTTTGCAATTTATCATCTATCTGCCCTTTTACATATATATTTATGTTCAAATAATCTTTTTTCTCTCAGACTCCTTAAGGACATAAATCATATCAAGTCATTGCTCTACGCACCTACGGTGTTTGGATAGTCATAAACAGGCAGAACTCTAGTCCACTCCAAGAACATTACAAGCAAAAAGCAAATCTTCCCAAATAGAATACACATTGCTTCTCATTATGTTTACAAGCACATGTTCTGTGTAGGAACTAAGGATGCCAAAATGAATACTAGCAGTCTATGGCTCTTTGAGACCACTCCCCCCACTTTCCCAGCTTATATCATACCCCTTCCCGTATCTGCTAATGTAAACTCAGGCACAGCAAGGTACCTCATTATTAAAGCTCTTATGAGTTATGTGGTTTTCAAGTAGGTATAGAATTAACAGGTGTCCTTGCTTCATCATGCTGGTGGCCCCAAAAGAGTTATGGAGTTTTTCACCTTGTCCTTCAAATGAGTTCAAAGAGGAAGACAGCCTTACATGATGGAAAGACCCTCATGGTCTCAATTAGATTAATAGACAATCTTCTTAATCCACAGCATCTAACAAGGACTAAGTCTTACCATATAAATTACAAAATAATAATCATAGACCAGAACACATTTTTGTTTGACATGTAAATTTTCAAGTATATCTGGATAAGAAAAATAATAACTACTAATATTTATTGAATACTAAATACGTGTCAGATTCTACAAATGAATTATCTCATTCTGACAGCAATTGTATTAGGTAGGTATTGCTGTTAACCTCGTTTTTAAAATTAGGAAATAGAAATTTAGAGAAAGCACTAAATTTATACTAGGTAGGTAATAAGGGAAGGAATATTTATGCTCAAATTGGTCCCATATTTCTACCTAATATTATTACAGAGAGAAGTTTAAGAAATATTTCCAGTACTCCTTACTCAAGGCTGATTTCTGTGATAATGATAGAGGAAGGCAAAAAAAAATTTTTTTTGGCTATTGTTATAGGTCATTATAAGATAAGGTATAACAGTTTCTATAAAATTACTAACAACAAATTCCATAAACTCAATTGAAGGTTAATGATGATCTGTGCATCAGAAACAATATTGTCTGGTATTCTGGAATTGGAGTTAAGTGCTGTCTTTGAGCTGTGTTTATGGAGTAAGTGCTTTGGGAAAAGATCTCACTAAAATGCAGGCATTTATATTCTGTGGTCCTGTAAAAAATCAACTTTCATATGTAGGCTTTTGATTATTCCATTTCCTTGGAAAACTGGGTGCTATTGGCAGATGATGCATAGTAAACTGATGTAAACTTTTCAATATCCAATCCAATTTGATGTCAGTAGGCCCAAATCTTAGTAACCATCTCTATGAAAATGACTCTGAATTTCATTGTTATGAAACTTAGCCAAGACAAAAGGATGTCTGTCTTTTGAAAGAGCAATATAATTTCAAACAGAAAAAGTATTGTTTGTGTCAGATAATTTATTTTGCTATTTTTGAAATGCTCACATTCCACATGAACCTCTTTTCTTTCTCTATACTTTAAAATAAATTAGACTGAAATAGCCTAAGAAGTAAACCAATATAATCTTTCAACATAACCACTTTTGATGATAGTGGTATATGTATTTTAAGATCTACAATGGACATCATTTCAGCAAAGTAACAATAAGTGTGTAGCATTAAACACTTAATAACATATGAATGATATACAGCTTGCAGTACTAACATAAAAGGTGGACATCAAATTACTAGAATACAGTACAGGTAGGTTTGTGTTTTGATGAAAAAAATGTTTGTACTGTGTTAGAACAATCAGAGTTGTAAATTAGTTATTTTTTAAAAATTGACAGTTGCTTCATGTTTCTTTGAAAATTTGAACATACTTCTGATACTTAACAAATATTGAACTCTGCTTATACGGTGTATTAGAGTTATGGTTTGGAAATGAGGTGTTCTGGGCCCTTCACGTTGGTGCACACCTGTAATCCCAGCGACCTGGGAGGTTGAGACAGGGGGATCACAGGTTCAAAGCCAGACTCAGCCTCTGCAAGGCACTAAGCAACTCAGTGAGACATTGTCTCTAAATAAAATACAAAATAGGGCTGGGGATGTGCCTCAGTGGTTGAGTGCTGCTGAGTTCCATCCAAAGAAAGAAGAAAGAAAGAAAGAGGCGTCCTGGACTGGGGATATATCTCAGTTAGTAGAGTGTTCGCCTTGCATATGCAAGGACTTGGGTTCAATCCTCACCACCAAAAAAAAAAAAAAAAAAGAAAAGAAAAGAAATAAAGAAATGAGATGTCCTTATAAAACTTATGTGTGAGGCAATGGGAGAACTTTCAGAGTTAAAATGATTATATTTTGAGGTGTGGCCTAATGAGTGGTTATCCATTTGATACAGATTACTGGGTAGCTGTAACCAGGTAGGTTGTGACTGTAGAAACAAGGCCCCTGTCTTTGGGGTTTATATTTTGTTTCTTGTTAGCAGAGTTCTATCTGTTTCCTGGTTGCCATGTCCTGAGCTACTTTTCTTCACCATGCCCTTCCACCATGCCTTACCTTAAACCCAGAATTCTGGAATAGGCCAACTGTGGACTGAATTTCCGAAACTGTGAGCCAAAATAAATGTTTCCTCTTCTAAGTTGTTGTTGTCAGGTCTTTTGGTCACAGTGATAAAAAGCCTAACTAAAACAATTAGTTTCCTGTAGGGCTATAACAAATTACCACAAACTTAAAGGTTTAAAACAACACAAATTTATCATTTTCTCATTCCAAAGGTCAGAAATCTGAGATGGGTTAAAGGCTGAAATCAAGGTGGCAACAAGGTGGCAACAAGCTGAGTTCTTTCTGGAGGATCTGGGGGGGGGGGGGGGGGGGACACATTCTTTACCCTCTCCAGCTTCTTGAGGTTGTCCCAATACCTCAGTTCAGGACTGCATCTCTTTGACACCTACTTTCATTGTCACATCTGCTCTGATTCTGACCTTGACCCTGCCACTTCCCTCTTAAAGAACCATTATGATTACACTGGGTTCCCTGGATACTTCAGGATAATCTCAACTCAAAATCATTAATTTAGCTACATTTTTAAATATGGCAACATTTGTCCGATGCCACATAATATAACCTAGTCACAGGTTCTAAGGATTAAGATACATATAGATTTAGGGGAAGGGAAATATTATTCTGCCCATCACACACGGTGGTAATGTAAATAAAGATGTAACTGAGTGTTCCAGGGTCTGGGCTTCATAGCAATCAAATAGCTTTGGCCTCAGGGGTCATCTCATCTGGAAAGTAGTTATTCCTAGAAGTCCTCATGGAAAAGTTAGGTGGGACTTTTAAATAAGTCCCCAGAACACTCTTTGTTTTCATTGGCTGGAATAGTATCTCATATCAAATCCTGAACCAATCAGGATTCTGAAGAGGGGTATAAAATTGTTCTACATAGAATGAATCATGGCTTATTTTTGAAACAAGAAATAACCTGATTTGTAGAGAGATGGATAACTAAAAGTAATAATAATGGTAATAATTTAATATAGAGTTCTCTTAACAACAAGGAAGACAGACTGAATACTGAGTAGGCAACCAACAGTATACATTGCCAAGCTTTCAAAATTTATTCTAAGTAATAATTACAATGACAAATAACTGTATAAACATAATTACCTTTATCCATAATATGAGGTAACTTGTTTAGAACAGCAAATATTTTGTGATATACAGTCAATACTCAATATATAACACTATAGTCACTATTTTATATTGATTATTAGTTTATTGGAGGGGATGTTCATATTGCTATGGACAAGTATAAAACAAACAAACAAAAAAAAAAACCTTGAGAAACTAAGATGTATGTTCTCTAAAAAATATAGCACTAACCCTTGAGCTCTGCAAAAGATGAGAACCCAGCAGACAGAAAGTTCAACTAGCTGCTCAGATATGCTGCTTATCATCAGTGCACTACACCACAACCAGTCTCAGATTTTGGATCTTACTGAGGTTCTTACCCATCACCCATCAGATTGTTCACATTCACCTCCATCCTTTATCTGGCCTTTCTTCTATTTGACTATAGACTCTTATTCACAATTCCTACATTTATTTTCTTGTTCCCAGCACTCTCTGAAGTTCTCTGCTGTTATTTGGCACCTCTTGTGTGATAATCATCTCATCTAGGAATTGTGGTCCACCTGCTGCTGGGATGCTACTCCTTGCTGCCCTGTTGGCCACTACTCATCACCTGCTAACCTGTCAGGTCCATACAAGTTCACCAGAACAGTGTACGTAAGGGGAACTGTTTTATTAGTGAAACTGAGACTTCCAAACACAAGCTGGTGGTACAGAAAATTGTGTCTTCTTAATAATGTGACAATGTCACCATATATCCTGATGTAAGTAAAGCAAGAGTAGTAAGAAACCTTAATCTGGCATGTTTTAGACCAGGAGTGAGTAACAAAACACTCTCCTATTCAGGAATTTAGCTTGTTGTTTCTGAAGTTAAAGTCCCTCATAATAGAAATCCTAAAAACAAAATGATTGACACCCAACTCTTCAATATGAGAACAGACCGTCTATTTTTAAAAGGGCAAAATAGTCTCAAAGTTTGAAGACCAAATTTAGTTTCATTGGAACACTGGGGAATGCTCAATACCATAGTCAAATTGCTTCAAATTAAAAAACAAAAACCAGATTGCCCAACCTGCTGATTTTAGGAGAGATGCACTTAGGCAGAGTTTGAACATTAACACCATAGTATCTACACATCTCATAATACCCCTCCTCAACTTGTATAGCATATAAAGAGCTAACCATATACAGGAAATTGAAATAGGCTTCCCAGAAGATTATGCATCACTCTTGCACTGTGGACAATAAACATTTAGTGAATGCTTTGGGGAAATGATGATTTGTGAGCCTATGTTATGCAACTGTGAAAGAGTAGCAATTTCTGATCATGCTTAACTTATAAGTGCATCTCTGTACAGTACTATACTTGCATTGAGCTTCTTAGACATATTACTGGACACTTTCCATCTAGAATTTATAAAATTGGACTTATCAGTAGATAAAGTCTTTTCTTGTCCTTCCATCTCACCTTCTTTGAATGCCCCACTCTCTCATTCAAAGGACCTCCAGAGTCCTTGTCAGGGCCTCAGTTCTCTTACCAGTCTTAGATTTCTTTCTCTTTGATATGTACCATACATTAAATGTTCATTCTACAGTTTTCCACCTCATTCTCACCTCAACCAAAGAGCTTGTTCCTTGAGGACATGTCTATCAACTATTAAAAAATAAATATAGTAATTACTTTGCAGTAATTCATAGTCTATAAAGCATTTACATGTAGTTTTCTTATTTCATCTTCATAACAGTATCTTAGTATTGATAGAGATTGTTATCATCTCATGTTACAAATGAGAAAAATGAGCTCCTTAGTGCTTAAGTGAATTAAGCCAAGCCACCCACAAAGGGGGAGAGGAACACACAGATGCAGGTTCTATTCTTGCATAACCCTTCATTGAAATTCTTAACTTTGTCCTGGTAGTAATCAAAATGATGATGCCTGTAACTAATGGTTAAATAAATGAAAATTTCTTCCTAAATATTCAAATCATATTTTCCTTATGTGGATCAGTACAGCAATCTTTTAATTGGGTGGTTACAACTCCTGGCATGTATTGTAAAGCAGACAGTTTTGAACTAGAACACTCAGGTAGTTATCCAGCTTTTTCCTACCTCCCCACTTCCTTCAAACTATCTGGGTAAACATGAGGAAAATTATGAAATGCATTATATACTTTCAACCAGAGGGCCAAAATTCGAGGTGTGGTAATTTTTGGAAATCTCCTTTCCAGGGCTCAAAGAACTGATAGCATTTATTGACCTTAAGTGGCAGCGTATCACACTTGGGGGGTTGAAATTGATTCTCTATGTGTTACTGTGTGAGGATCCAAAGCCTGCATCCCTGACCCTGTGGTCACCGAGGAGTGTGCCACGTGCTAACAGTGAAGCATATGAGCACCAGCTTTGAGAGAACTACAAGTACCAGCAGCAGGGCTTGGCCTGCGTGCATTGTTTTGAAGTTATTCTTTCAGGTGGTGTTTTTAGTACATTCTTCTCCGCATGCTGCCTCATGTGCCAATTCAATTATAAACTTGTTTTGTTTTTTGTTTTTTTCTTTTTAGCTTATGTAAAATGAATATTGGTTGCTTACTAACTGATTTAATTCTTATTATAAAATTTTTATGACTAAAATAGGCAAACAAATTTGAAATCTATATGATCTATACTGTACTCACTATCCTATATCGAGTGATGGAAACCATCAAAAGTTCAAGTCTCCGTAGGTGAGCATCAGCCAAACTTTTCGAGAAATCAGTGGTGACAGCAAAGCAACTTTATCCAGAAATCAGGGTGGCTCCAATGTGAAGCTGAGAAATTTAAGCTGCAGTTCTCCTCCTTTGCACAAAATCCTTTCAAGACTGTGAGACAGGGCTGAACAGGGTGTTTACATGTTCACGTGCTTCTATAAAATTTGCAAAACTAAGACATTCAACTACAACTCTTAAAGAATGGTATTTCTCTCCCTTCTTCCCTTCTTCTGATGTCTAGGGACATTGGAGAAGCCATGAGTTCTATGGGATCTGGCTTAGGGAAGGTTGAATTGAGCGTACACTTAATGTGAACTCACTGGAATACTTGTGATTCTTGAGCTGTATGTGTGGATTGAAATCTTTGCTAGCCATCCCACTGCAGAAGTACAACCAGGTATGCTCCTTCCATACACTGGGCCAGAGTACCTAGACAGGACACTCAGGTGCTGAGGGGGCATCATAGCAGAAAACTGTCTTTGTAGAGAAACTGTTATGACTGTAACATTTGTAAATTTTTCATCAAAGAATCTCATCAGTAACCAGAAAAAATAAAAGTTATCTCCTATCAGGAATATGTTTAATAATGTAGTATGTGCAATTCTAGACACACTATCTAATGTATCAATTTCTTTTTGATAGAAACTAAACAAAACAGAACTTATCATAATTCCTATATTTATAGGGTATAAAATATAGCAATAAGAACATAAAGTTTACTTCTAATGATTCAAATATTAAAGCAGCTTGATAAGAGATTTTTCCAAAATTTATAACAATCTTAATATTTCCAGGATATTGTCAATAATGTTTTGTGAAGCTGAAAATCAAAGCTTTTCTAAGATACTAATATTATGAAAAAATGTTTGAATTATCACACTAAATAGCATGAATTATATCCATAATATTTCCATTGAAATATAAAGATTTTTGTCAAATGAAGAGGACTCAAAGAGTATTCATCTAAAAACTGAAGAAAAATACAGGTATTTTAGGCAATTAATTAAAAATAAAAATGTCATTTCCCCCCCCTGGAATTGGGGATATACTTTTCTGTACTTATAAGTTGTCCTGATTATTTTCCTGACCCATCCAACATCTTTGGGATCTAAAAAGAGTACAACAAAGGTGCACCCACATCAAATATCTAATTATCCAAAATTTTAAATATGTTAAAACTACGGATAAAATATATTCTCCAATTTTTATAACTATGGCTCCAAAACGATAAATTTTTGTTAAGTGTAGGTAACAAAGTTGTTTTTAGAGGTCCAGAATTTGGTCACATATTATGATAAAATTAATTATTGTGTGTGTGTGTGTGTGTATATTACATGTATAAACTTATGTGTGTTTATATCTCATACATAATGCATATGTGTGTGTGTGTGTGTATTTTATTGATGAAATGGTGATTTTTTTCCCCTCCTATACTGGAGATAGAACCCCAGGATGCTATACCACTAAGCTATATCCCAATCCTTATTGTTTTATTTAATTCTATTTTTTTGAGACAGGATATCACTAGGTTGCCAAGATGGCCTTGAACTTGCAATCCTTCTTCATCAGCCAAGCAAAGCCCTGGGATTACAGGTGTGCACCACCATACCCAGGGATTTTTGAATGGCAATTACATAAAGATGTGTATAAATAAAAATTAAAGAAATTTATTTGTGTATTATTTTCTTCTAGAAAGAGTACTATGTATATGGTAATAATCTGGGCTTTTAGAGAAGAAATTTGCAACTAGAATTGTCAGTAAACTTTTAAAAGAAATGAATCTAGAGTTTTGAATATCATGTTCAAACATTGTAAGAGGTCATAAATGATGTATTATCATTAGAGAGAATATTGCCAATTTTATCCTACAAATAGCCAACATTGGTATTAAATCTAATTATCTCTTAAGACAGTATCTAGACCCATGTAGTGAAGTAAAGAAACTATATTCACTTCAAGCCTTTATAGCTAGACCTACATATATACAAATTCAAGAGTAAAATGTATTATTAATATTGAAAAGTGTTTCTTGGTTGCCACTAATGGAACTGTTGTATTTGACTTCCAGATTCATATGCTAGAACATAAATACAGGCACAAATGAATGAATGAAGGAACAAATCATTGGCCACAGGGAGAAATTCCAAGAAGCTATCTGAACTCTTGCAGACATGCAAGATAAAAAGAAAAGAAAAATAGTCAAGATAATTTATTTGTCTTTTCTCTTATTTTATCACAGAAATCTTCGATTCAGTGTCCATTTCAAATGTCGACAATGGAGAACTATAAAAATCTTCAGAATGTTTAGGCACAGCCACCTTTTGTTTTGAAGACATAGAACACGAAATGGAGAAAAACCTTTTCATTGGGCTTGAAGGTATCAGCCATGAAGGCACAGGTTTGTGTCTACAGGTAGCTCTGCATTAGTGCTGAGCGTTCCGATCCTGAAGAGAGTTGGAGTTCTTTAATCAACTGTGTATATGCTAGGTGTATGTCTGTCCAGAATAGGGTCTTGTCCAAATTTAAGGATGCTATAGTTTGAATCTGGAGTATCCTCCAAAGGTCTGTAGGTTAATAAGGGTTGCTCCTCAGTTTGGTGTTAATGGAAGGTGGTGGAGTCTCTAAGACGTGGAGTTTAGTGGGAGATCTTAGGTCATTGGGGACATGCCCCCAGTGGGGGTTGTGAGACTCTGATCTCTTCTCTTTTTGCACAGATGCTGTGAGGCAAACGGTTCCTCCACCATGCACCCCTGCTTTAATGCACTGTCCCATGACCAGCACCAAATCAACAGGACAACTGTGTCCTGAAACCTCTAAATCTATGAACCAAAATAAACTCTTCCTCATTTTAAGTTGGTTATTTCAGATATTTTATTACAATCATTGGAAACTAACCCACCAAAAGGCCAACACTGCCATTATATCTAATTTTCCATTTTTTTCTTAATGAAAACATATAAGCTTCAGCTTCCATAAGACCTATACCTATCCCCAGAAAGAACTTCTGGATAAACATGGCAGATTATTAACATATGTGTTTGCTACAACTCCTTTCAGGTCCCACTAAATTGCATAACTAGTGATTTTTTTTTTCTTTTTAAGTCATAAACTCCCAAAAGAAAATGACTTAAAAGGATCCAACAACAACAGAATTTGGAAAACTAAAAAAACAGATGTGTGAGTGGTAACTGAATTAGCAGATGAGGAAAGATTAAAACTTAAGGTGTCAGTCAGTCTTGGAGCTTTCTTTCTTTCACATTCAACATCCACTTCCTCAGATAATTCTGCTGACTACATTCAAAATATACCCAGTATCTCATCATAGTTCATCAACTTTACCAATCCTACCTACTGTTGTGCACTGAATTGTTGTCTCCAAAGCCATGTTTCTGTTATCCCTGGGTGTGATCTCATTGGGAAATAGTCTTTTTAATATAATCAAGTTAAAATGGCATCAGTGATACTACATCAGGGTGGGCCTGAAGTCTAAGGAGTGGCGTTATAAGGAGACAGAGAGATTTGGAGGCACAAAGGGAAAGATGCCAGGTAAAGATGAAGGCAGAGATTGGAATTTTGATGACATAAGCCAAATAATACCAAGCACTGCAGGTAACAACCTGAAAAAAAAAAACAAGGAAGATTCTTTCTTAGAGCTTTGACAGGGAGATGTTGACATCTCAATTTCAGGCTTTTGGCTGCCAGTTGGTAGAGAACATATTTTTGTTTAAAGCTGCTCAGTTTGAAGTAATTTGGTACAATAGCCCTAGGAAATAAATATACTTACCATTATCTCTGGCCTAGACTAATGAAATAATTCCTAACTGATTATTTCTACATCCACCTTGCCCTTACCATCCATTCTCAACACAGAACCAGTGATCTTCCTAAAATAGAAATCAGATCACTTTGTTTCTGTTCTCAGATCCTGCATTAGCATTCCATTTCCTTCAAAGTAAAAGGCAACACTGTACATGGGCACAAAAGGTGTTACGTAATCACAGCACATCTCTGCCACCTGACCTTGTCACCTCTCTACCTTCCTCATCACATCCCCCAGTACTCTTCCACTGCAGACGCATGGCCACTGGTCTGATCAACAAGTTCATAAGGTAAGTTTTCGCTTCCAAACCTTGGCACATGGGGTTCCTTCGGCTCTAATACCCTGGCCCAGCTATGCCCTTTGATGCCTCCTTCACTTTCATCAAGGCTCTTACTCAAAGCCACAGTCTTTATGAGGTCTCTCCTAACCATCCTTTTTAAAATTGCCACTTGTCCATCTCCTGACACTCTCAATTACTGACTCTATTCTAATATTTTTCTTCATGGTGCAAATCAGTACCTAACATATGAAATAATTTATTTAGTTGTAATTCATCCTCTAAAGACCTGGATCTTATACTTTAAGTCCCTTGAAGAGAGGAAAACTTTCTTTTTCATTTATTGTCATATTTGAAGAGTCTAATCCCTGTTACATCAAGTATCTGTTGAGCAGATTTGGAGTATTGATTGGAGAATCTCAAAAGTATGCTAATATCCATCACAAAACCCCCCAAATACTAAACTCCTGAATAATAAAACTGGAAATTTAAAGATTTGGAGCTAAGATGGGGAAACTGTTTGAAAGACATTGGATCCCTAAGTTTCCTTCACCCACTAGAAGAAGGGAATAGGTTTAAATTTTGACAAAAGTTTCTAAGAGATTCTAGAGATAAGGGAACAATTACAGGGGTAATATCTGAAGTGAGATCATTCAACAAGAAGATCCCAACTCATATTTTTTTTTGGCTCAAAGGATGTTGATATCAAAGTTCATAAATCATGAGGGTGAGCTTAGAAGATGTTTTTCTGGGGGAACTGGCAAGCCCAAAAGAATATTCTTTGATACAAAGAGTTGAAGGCACCCCATACCCAACCCACATCCCGTCATTTTGGGAAAGAGAAGCTTCCCACTGACATTGGACATCTAATGAGCTATTAGTGCCTCTTCTAAAAGCATAAAGGTATCACCTGGCACTTTAAAAAGGGTCTTTAATTTGAAAGACTTTCTCAACCAACAATGAAGTAAAACAAGTTCATTTATTTCTTTTTTTTTAAAAAGTAACCTTAAGATTCTATAATAAAAATAAAATCTTGTATTAAAAGAAATATTTCTCCAGGGATAGGGATGTAGCTCAGTGATAGAGCTTGGTGCCTATAAACAAGGCCTTGAGTTTGACCCCAGGAACCTCCCTGGCACCACCGTCCCGCCCCCCGCAAAAAAAAAAAAAAAAAAAACTAATAGAAGTAAAAAAATAATTCTCAACAAAATATATCTATTTAATTTTTTTAATTAAGATATTGAGAACTTATAATTACATTATAGTGTTTTTAGGAACCTGATAGATGAATTGATTTCCAGGCATTTGAGATCATAATTTATGCAAGGAACAGTGGAACACCTGTTCTGTGTAGATTTGCCCATTAGTGCCCTTATTGTCTGATTTTGTTCAGATTCTGTATATTCAAACTACTTTGCACACTTTACAAATACATATTGAGTACTTACTGTGTACAAGGCATTTTTGAGTGCAGGGGAAAAGTATAAATAATGTCATTGTTATCGCTTCCTTATCAATATGAACTGTTCAGGACAAGAATTAATATTTTTATGTTGTTACAAGAGAAAAGTGAGTTTATGAAGAGCCTATGTGATTTAGGCAAAGTAAATTCATTTGTTTAAAAAAAAATCCCCTTATGGCAGTAATTCCTAACAGATAAGGTTAAATTTCTTCTGGAAATTTGACTATGGTCAAGTTTCTAATCTGGTTTTCTGATAATGAAACACCTACCTAGGAATGCCTAAAATTTATTACATCAAAAAGATTACATTTGAGATTTTTAGAAAGTCTTTTGAAGTCCTCCTCCTTGCCTCTACTCACACATTTTATTTTTTCCCAGAGATGTAGAACCCACAGTTTAAGACTATTCCAAAAAGCCCATTGGCTCAAGCAATTACTTGATTTCCTCTCCTTGAAAATGTCATGCACATTTTAAACACATTGACAAGTAAGTTTGAAATGCTTGTCACATTTGGAGATGCTACAAAATGCAGTCGGCAAGGATAAATGGATCTTTGGATTAAAAGCTGTTATTAGGTCCAATCTTTATGATATTTTTTCAATCTTCAATCTAGTAACGGCATTCTCCTCTCCTATTCCCATCTCCCAAAGTTTTATGAAACTCAAAGCAATAGTTCATTTTCTCTCAGTTGTTAGTTGCAGAAACCAATTAAAATAGGCTTAAACAATATGAAAATATTTTTATGTTTACCTTTTCCTGAAAATCCAGTGGATTCCAGGGAGGTTCAGCCTGGTGTTTAATGCCATTATTAAAGAATCAGATTATTTTCATCCCCCTTTTCCCATTTTTGGAAGTAGCTCCTCGCTCTTATTAGTGGTACCATGACTACAGCTTTTCCAGGAGGTGCATCTAGATAAAACAAGTAGAAGAAGGAAAGCATATACTAAGAAGTTTCAATCTCACTCATTTAAATGGAATTATGATCACAAATTTCTAATTACTTATTATCACCTCTTGGTTCTTATCACAATGCCCCTTCATTAATAGATATCTCAAACCAAGTACAATCAGAAAGTTTGAGTTTCATCCTTATATCTGTCTTATAAACTGTGTGATATTAAACAACTATGTATGTCAATCTCAATTTCTGTATGAATATGTTAGAGATTATTGGTCTCTGTCTTAATAAGACTATTGGGATTATTCACATCTTCTAAAACAATTATGAAACTTTAAGAGTTATTCAGAGCTACGATTTATTGAGAATTTGAGATAGATACTTTATCAATGATTTTTAACAAGCAATTCATTTGAACATCACAATAATTTTACAGATGAGAAAATTGAGATCCAGAAATTGAGTGACTTGCCCCAGTAAGGAGTTGAGATTTTAGTTAGCTCAACTATCATGCTTTACAGAGCATGATACTGTGAATAAAGAATTATTACTATTTCTGAAAATTCCCACAAATAAATCTCCCACAATATTCCTCTATTATGATCTATAGCACATTAATTCAGTACTATTTATTTAGTACTCCATTATATATTAGGATGATGCTGAGGATGATTCAGATGGTTACATGTGTTTCCTGTTTTCAAAGAAACTATAACAGTCAGGGAAACTAAAATAGTTGATCATTTGAAGCACCATTCAATAACTATGAACAGACTAGCACAGGAAATACCTGCTGCAGAATGTATGAACTAAGGGACAAAGGATTTGGGTTGTGGATAGCCTTGAGGTTTCAAGAAGAATGTGAACTTCGGCTGATTAGAATTGATATAAAATGTGAGAATGAGGAAAGGTACCCCAAGCCAGTCAGTAGCAATCATCTTAGGCCACAGACCAGTGAATACGAACCTCTGAGGAGAAATAAACTAAATGATCCACCCAGGATTAGAAGGTCTGCCTATGTAAAACAACATGTAGACTGAGGTTGATGAGAAACTATTACAATAATTCTGTCCCAGAAAGAACTTCTTTTTTCAAGCTTAGGAGTTTGTAGAGAATGTTAGGCCCAGTACTGAGCAAGAAATCCCCTGAAGGGGAAATGGCAGAACCAGTTTGTCATTTTCAAATTTCAAGAGAAAGCTTCTAAAGCACACTCTCTCTATAAGGGTCTCTTTTGCCCACATAGTTTAAGATTTTCCAAAGGAATTTTATTGGGAGACCTTTAGGTCATCTTAAAAAGCTTTTATTAGGAATACAAAAAAATCACAGGTAAGCCAAAGGGTACAAAGTTTCAGGTGGGAGGAGTTTTTTGATATCCATTGTAAAATGTGGTGATGATAGTTAATAATAGTATATTGTATATTGTCAAAATTGCTAAGAAAGTAAATTTTAAATATTTCACCACAAAAAGTATATAAATTGGTAACTATATTAATTAGCTTGATGTAAGCATTTAGCATTGTATACATATGTGGGGTACATTGCTTTGTACTCTATGAATATGGGCAATTACAATTTATCAATTTGCAATGAAATTTAAAAATAAATTTTTAAAAATTTAATTAAAATAAAAAATTAGGTCCTTAATCCATTTTGAGTTGAATTTTGTGCAGGGTGAGAGATATGGGTTTAGTTTCATTCTGTTGCATATGGATTTCAGACCAGAGACCCTGCAGATTATAGAAGAAAAAGTAGGTCCAGATCTTCAACATGTCGGCCTAGGACCAGACTTCCTCAACAGGACTCCCATAGCACAAGAAATAAAAGCAAGAATCAATAACTGGAATAGATTCAAACTAAAAAGCTTTCTCTCAGCAAAGGAAACTATCAGCAATGCGAAGAAAGAGCCTACAGAGTGGGAGAAAATTTTTGCCAATCATACTTCAGATAGAGCACTAATCTCCAGAATCTATAAAGAACTCAAAAAACTCTACACCAAGAATACAAATAATCCAATTGAAAAATGGGCTAAGGAAATGAACAGACACTTCACAGAAGAAGATGTACAAGCAATCAACAAACATATGAAAAAATGTTCAACATCTCTAGTAATAAGAGAAATGTAAATCAAAACCACCCTAAGATTCCATCTCACCCCAATTAGAATGGCGATTATCAAGAATACAAGCAACAACAGGTGTTGGCAAGGATGTGGGGAAAAAGGTACACTCATACATTGCTGGTGGGGCTGCAAATTAGTGTAGCCACTCTGGAAAGCAGTGTGGAGATTCCTTAGAAAACTTGGACTGGAACCACCATTTGACCCAGCTATCCCACTCCATGGTCTATACCCAAATGACTTAAAATCAGCATACTACAGAGATATAGCCACATCAATGTTCATAGCTGCTCAATTCACAATAGCCAGATTGTGGAACCTAGATGTCCTTCAATTGATGAGTGGATAAAGAAACTGTGGTATATATATACAATGGAATATTACTCTGCCATAAAGAACGATAAAATTATGGCATTTGCAGCAAATGGATGAAATTGGAGACTATTATGCTAAGTGAGATAAGCCAATCTCAAAAAACTAAAGGACGAATGATCTCGTTGATAAGTGGATGATGACACATGGGGGGGGTGGGTGGGAGGAGTTAGGGTTAGGGTTAGGGTTAGGGAGGGGGGCAAGAATGGAGGAAGAAAGGACTGTATAGAGGGAAAAGAAGGGTGGGAGGGGTGGGGGGAAGGGAAAAAATAATGGAATGAATCAAACAACATTACCATATGTAAATTTATGATTGTACAAATGGTATGCCTTTAACCCATGCACAGACAAACAACATGTATCCCATTTGTTTACAATAAAAAAATAAATAAATAAATAAATTGATTAAGAAATGAAAAAAAAAAAAAAGTTAATGACGATAAATCGAACCACCGTCAGGGATTGGTTAACAACAGTTCCGTGAACGTGATCAGCTCGTGCTTGCCATATAGTCCTATGGGACTCTCGCCTGTGTGAACCCCCTATGCCTTGCTGACCTTTAAGCTGATTGGTTCCCGCCTAGCCTCCACCCTACATAAAAGCTGTGTGATTTCCTCAATAAACGAGTTCCTGCGGTGAAAAAAAAAAAAAAAATAAATAAATAAATAAAAATAAAAAATTAGCCCTGCTTGGATCTTTCCTCTCTCTAGTACTCTCTCTCTCTCACTCTCCTTGCACAGAGTCAACTCAGTGTACTTTGAACTTTCTTGGTTTAAATGGAAAAATTTTTTTAACTGGAAGCTCAGAATACATTCTTCAGAATATTTAAAAATCTCCTACATATACATACGCAGAAACACCAGTATTCAAGGATAGGAAACATTAAATTTCACCTCACATTTTGCCTTGGAAGTTCCATTTTTAGCCAAATTTATTACAATGCTAGTTCTAAGTAAGTCATTCAGAGAAACTGAAATATATAAAGGTTAAACTTCATAGAATTCCCTGTTTTTAGCAACTTTGTTGAGCTGTAACTAATATCAATAAATAGTACATACATAACAAAAGTGTTCAATTAAGTAAGTGTGAGCTGTGCAAATACCCATAAAAACTATCACTGCAATCCAGATTCTGAGTATTTCCATAACATTCTAAGTTCCCTCTGTTCCCTTTGCAAGCCATTTGTTTCTACTATCACCAAGTGACAAGTAATCTGCTTGCTATCACTCTTATATTTTCTAGAATTTTACATAAATAGAATCTTACATTATATACCTTTTATGTCTCACTTCTTTCACACAGCATAATAGTTTTTGAAATCCATCCATGAAGTTGTGTATATCAAAAATTAGTTTCTCTTTATTGGTGAATAGTATTCCATTCTGTACCATTTGTTTATCTATTCACCTATTGTACATTTGAATTATTTCAGTTTTTGGCTAGTACATACAAAACTGTTATTAACACTTGTTTACACACTTTTGAAGAGGCATATGTTTTCAATTCTTTTCATTAATAGCTGTGAGTGAAATTGCTGGACCATATGGTAGACATATATCTAGCATTTTAAGAAAACTGCTTCAAACTATCTTCTAGTGTACTGAAGTTCAATGTACCATCTCAAATTTATAGGTTTGCAATTTTGCTAGCAGCATATGAGAATTTAAATTTCACAACATTCCTGCTAATATTTGGCATGTCCATTCTTTTTTATTTTAGAAGTTCTTGAAAGTGTAAATTGATTGTAGCTGAAATTTGCATTATCCAGTAATAATACTGTTGAATATTTTTTCAGGAAACATTTGCCATTCGTACATCTCCTTTGGATGAAGTGTCTGATTAATTTTTTGTTGTTGTTGATATGTTTGTGTTATTTTAAGAATATTTTGTATATTCTACATAGAAGTCCTTTCTCTCATCCTTTTTTGCAAATATTTTCTCCTAGTCATGGCTGGATTTTTCCCCTTTATGTAGAAATAAAATTCTTAATTTCAATGATTTAATTTATTGTTTTTTTTGTGTGTGTATTAACCATGAAGTCCTTGTCTAATCCAAAGTCACATGTCCCCATTTTATATATTTTCTAGTAGATGTTATGGTTCTAGTTTCTATTTTTAAGTCTATTATTAATTTCAAATTATTTTTTTGTGCATAGAAGGAAGCAAAGTTTATTTTTCTTCACAGGTATCTAACTAGTCTAGAACTATTTGTTTAAAAAAAGACCTTTTTGTCCCTGTGGAATTGCTTGGGCTGTTTTATTGATAATCAATTCACATGTATATGAATTTATTTTTGGACTACGTTATGGTCTTAATGTTTGTGCTCCCCTCCCAAATTCATATGTCAAAGTCTTAACCCCCAAGGAAGTAGCAGGTGGGAACTTTGGGAAATAAGTAAGTCATGAAGGCAGAGCTTTCACAAATGAGGCTATTGTCTTATAAAGAAGACCCCAGAGATTCTGTTCCACTGTTGTAGATATGACAAAATACAACTTTCTTTGAATTAAAAGCAGAGCTCTTACCAAACACCAGATCTGTGTAGTATTTTGATCTTGGACGTCCATCTTTAGAATTGTAAGAAATAAATATTTATTTTTATAAGCCACCCAGTCTACAGTGTTTTGTTACAGTAACCAAAATGGACTAGGACAGACCGTCTACAGAGTTCCATTGATTTGTATGCTGATCTATTAGCTAGGAAGAAAATACCTCAGTTAGTATATAGTTTTGTAGTAAATGTTGAAACTGAGTGCTGTTAATCCCCCAATATTTTTCTCCTTTTAAACATTTTTGGCTGTTTTATGTCATTATCACTTTCATATAACTTTTAAAACCATTTATCAATTTCTTATATTTCATATCACAATTGTGTGACACTCTTGTGGTGTTTAACCACACTCAATCCTCCAATCCATTAACATGGTATATATCTCCATTTACTGATTGAATTTCATCACTCTCTTCAGTGATTTAAAGTTTTCCTTATAGTGATGTTGCATAGCTTTTGTTACATTTATTCAAAAGTATTTTATGTGGTCTGGTACCATTATAAATAGACTCATTTATTTATTTTCACAATTGTTGGACACACACACACACACACACACACACAGATGATTTTTTGTACCACTTTTCAATTTAAGTGTCACAATCAAGTAGAGTGAGTTTATAGGCAGCAGACTACCTGGAAATATAATCAATCTACAGATAAGATGAACAATTCACTGAGTTGAGTACATTTATGATTGGGAGAATGTCTTACTTGTCAATCAAATCTGATTCATGACTGAATTTAAATTTTATTGCTTTAAAGTATACCAAGTAAAAATAGTAAAAATAGTACTAACCCTATTGGGTTTAGATATGAGTCAGTTTACTCTTATAATAACTTCCTGTGTTAAAAACTGTTGCAATTTCCATTTTAGAGATGTGAAAGCTGAAGATAGTAAGTATATATGTTACTTTCAGCAACAAGTCAACTTCAAAGACCATATGTAACCAATTTTATATAATGTCTCTTGAAACATTATATATATCTTGAAACTTGTGACAACTTCTACTCTTAAGTTAAAAACTAGTAAATACATTTATATGCTTTTGTGAAATTTTTTATAGTAAAGCATAGATGACCTCTACTTAAGTACTTCAGGTGTTCATTCTTACAGGATACCTTCTAAGAGGAAAACTCTTTCAGAAAATTAGTATTGAGAGAAATTCTAGGTTTTCAAGATGGCGGACTAGAGGGTGGCTGCATTTCATGTTGCTGCAGGACTCAGGATTCAAAAGAGGAGATATTGACAGACTTGGGACCAACTCAAAGCAGCCGGGTGAGTCTTGGGGAGACGTCCCGGATGGGGCGGTAGTCCCGGAACGCACGGAACTTTGTGAAGTAGAGCTGCCCAGCGAGACACCCCTCCCCCTACTGGAGCAGTGAACTCGGACAACTGGGAGCATCGTAGGGGAGGCTGCTCAGCACGGCGCTTGGACTCGGAGCAACCACTGGGGCTCTGGGCGGCTGCCCAGAGGAGGGGCTGCAAGGAGAGCTGTTTGGACTCAGACCGACCACTCCTGAACACCAGGGCCTGCCTGGAGGAGGAGGAGCAGCGCAGTGGGTCACTTGGACTCCCAGTGACTGCATCAGAGCTCCAGGCGGCTGCTCAGAGGAGGAGGCGAGTGGTGAGTTGTTTGGACTCAAAGCGACCACTCCTGAACACTGGGGGGCTGCCCGGAGGAGGAGGAAGAACGGGGTGGGTCACTTGGACTCGGAGTGACTGCCCAGGGCTGTGGGCGGTTGGCGGGAGGAGGAGGCACACAGTGAGTTCCTTGGACTCCTGGTGACCGCACCGGAACACTGGGCGGCTGTCCGGAGGAAGAGGTGTACGGCATGTCTCTGGGACTCGGAGCGATTGTACGGGGCTCCAGGTGGCTGCTCAGAGGAGGGGCCACATAGCCAGGTGATTAGGTGCAGAGCAGGGTCCCAGGACCTAGGAGGCTTCTTGGTGGAAGAGCCACACAGAGACATGCTTAGGGGCGGAGCTAAGGTTCCATGACTGCGGGCAGATTCTCTGAGGAGAGGCAGCCTAAGGAGACTCGTCTGCAAAGGGTGAAACTCCCAGGCCCAGGAGGTAGGACGGAGTCACTGGGAACATTGCAGAGGAAGGCAACACAGCCCAGGCAGTAGTTGTAGAGTGAGGGGAACCTCTAGGAGGGGAATTGACCAGTGAGACCTCCCCACTGGGTGAGTCTTCCCTGCCGGGTGAGGTTTTCCCACTAGGACAGTAAAATCAGAGACACAGGCCCAAACAGGCTTTGCCTCAACCCGCAGCCTAGTTCCCCTTTGGATGATCATTGGTCAACAAGTGGAGGCACCTTTGCCCACTAGCAGGGAATATACCCCACCTGAAGGCCACCACTCCTAGAGAGGCAGCTTCCTTGTGGAGCACCGCACTATCAACTTCCTCCAAGACTTCAGCCCACTGAAGGCTAAGAGGGGATATACTAGAAATCTTCAGGGACATTATAAATCAATAGAGGAAATCTGCAATATCTCAGCAGTCCACTGATACCTGAACAATATGAGAAAACAAGGGAAAAAAATGCCCCAAACAAATCTAGATGTTACATCAATAAAATCCAATGAAAGCATGGCAGAAGAAATGACAGCAAAGGAGTTCAGGATGTACATAATTAAAATGATCAGGGAAGCAAATGATGAGATGAAAGAGCAAATGCAGGCACTGAATGATGAGATGAGGGAGCAAATGCAGGCATTGAATGATCGCACCAATCGACAGTTAAAAGAGCAAATACAGGAAGCAAAAGATCAATTCAAAAAAGAGTTAGAGATATTGAAAAAAAACAAACAGAAATCCTTGAAATGAAGGAAACAATAAACCAAATTAAGAACTCCATAGAAAGCATATCCAATAGGATAGAACACCTGGAAGACAGAACCTCAGACATTGAAGACAAAATATTTAACCTTGAAAACAAAGTTGAACAAACAGAGAAGATGGTAAGAAATCATGAACAGAATCTACAAGAACTATGGGACATCATGAAAAGGCCAAACTTAAGAATTATTGGGATTGAGGAAGGCTTAGAGAAACAAACCAAAGGAATGAACAATCTATTCAATGAAAGAATATCAGAAAATTTCCCAAATCTGAAGAATGAAATGGAAAATCAAGTTCAAGAGGCTTATAGGACTCCGAATACACCAAATTACAACAGACCCACACCAAGGCACATTATAATGAAAATACCGAACATACAAAATAAAGACAGAATTTTAAAGGCTGTGAGAGAAAAGAACCAAATTACATTCAGGGGGAAACCAATATGGATATCAGCAAAATTTTCAATCCAGACCCTAAAAGCTAGAAGGGCCTGAAACAACCTTTTTCAAGCCCTGAAAGAAAATGGATGCCAACCAAGAATCTTATACCCAACAAAACATACCTTCAAATTTGATGATGAAATAAAATCCTTCCATGATAAACAAAAGCTAAAAGAATTTACAAAAAGAAAGCCAGCATTACAGAATATACTCAGCAAAATATTCCATGACGAAGAGATAAAAAACAAAGAAGCAAATCAGCAAAGGGAGGAATTACCCTAAAGGAATTGTCAAATAAAGGAGGAACCAAGTCATGTCAAATAAATAAATACATAAATAAAATTAAAAATGAACCAAATGATCGGGAATACAAATCATATCTCAATAATAACCCTGAATGTTAATGGCTTGAATTCATCAATCAAAAGCCATAGACTGGCAGATTGGATTAAAAAGAAAGATCCAACAATATGTTGCCTGTAAGAGACTCACCTCATAGAAAAAGATACCCATAGAATAAAGGTGAAAGGATGGGGAAAAACATACCAAGCACATGGACTCAGCAAAAAAGCTGGAGTATCCATCCTCATTTCCGATAATGTGTACTTCAAGCCAAAGTTAGTCAGAGGGATAAAGAAGGACATTTCATATTGCTTAAGGGAAGTATAAATCAGCAAGACATAACAATCATAAATATCTATGCCCCAAACAGTGGCTCATCCATGTATGTCAAACAAATCCTTCTCAGTTTCAGAAACCAAATAGACCATAACACAATAATACTAGGTGATTTTAACACGCCTCTCTCACCACTGGACAGATCTTCCAAACAAAAATTGAACAAAGAAACCATAGATCTCAATACCACAATCAATAATTTAGACTTAACAGACATTTATAGAGTATACCATCCAACCAAGAGCGAATACACTTTCTTCTCAGCAGCACATGGATCTTTCTCTAAAATAGACCATATATTATGCCACAATGCTAATGTTAGCAAATACAAGAAGATAGAGACACTACCTTGTATTCTATCAGATCATAATGGATTGAAGTTAGACGTAAATGAAAGAGTAAAAAACAGAAACTACTCCAACACCTGGAGATTAAACAATATGCTATTATATGATGAATGGATAACAGAAGATATTAGGAAGGAAATTAAAAAATTCTTAGAGGTAAATGAGAACAAAGAAACATCATATCAACATCTCTGGGACACTATGAAAGCAGTACTTAGAGGAAAATTTATTTCATGGAGCGCATTTAATAAAAGAAGTAAAACTCAACAAATAAACGACCTAACGCTATAGCTGAAAGCCCTAGAAAAAGAACAGACCAGCACCAAAAGTAGTAGAAGACAGGAAATAGTTAAACTCAGAGCTGAAATCAATGAAATTGAAACAAAAGAAACAATACAAAAAATTGACAAACTAAATAGTTGGTACTTTGAAAAAATAAACAAAATTGATAAACCTTTAGCCACACTAACAAAGAGAAGACAAGAGAAAACCCAAATCACTGAAATTCGGAATGAACAAGGAAATATCACAACAGACACAAGTGAAATACAAAACATAATTAGAAGCTATTTTGAAAATCTATACTCCAACAAAATAGAAAATTTCGAAGACATCAACAGGTTTCTAGAGACATATGAACTGCCCAAACTAAACGAGGAGGACATACACAATTTAAATAGACCAATTTCAAGTAATGAAATAGAAGAAGTCATCAAAAGCCTACCAACAAAGAAAAGTCTGGGACCAGATGGATTCTCAGCTGAGTACTACAAAACCTTTAAAGAAGAGCTCATTTGAATACTTCTCAAAGTATTCTATAAAATAGAAGAGGAGGGTACCCTCCCAAACTCATTCTATGAAGCCAATATCACACTGATACCTAAACCAGACAGAGACACATCGAGGAAAGAAAATTTCAGACCAATATCCTTAATGAACATTGACACAAAAATTCTCAACAAAATTTTAGCAAATCGCATACAAAAATATATCAAAAAGATAGTGCACCATGATCAAGTGGGTTTCATCCCAGGGATGCAAGGTTGGTTCAACATCAGGAAATCAATAAATGTAATTCACCATATCAACAGACTTAAAATCAAGAATCACATGATTATTTCAATAGATGCAGAGATAGCATTTGATAAAATACAGCACCCCTTCATGCTCAAAACACTAGAGAAAATTGGGATAGTGGGAACATTCCTTAACATTGTAAAGGCCATTTATGCTAAGCCCACCGCTAATATCATTCTAAATGGTGAAAAACTGAAAGCATTCCCCCTAAAAACTGGAACAAGACAGGGATGCCCTCTTTCACCACTTCTATTCAATATCGTCCTTGAAACTCTAGCCAGAGCAATTAGACAGACCAAAGAAATTAAAGGGGTACGAATAGGAAAAGAAGAACTCAAACAATCCCTGTTCGCTGATGACATGATTATATATTTAGAGGAACCTGGAAATTCCACCAGAAAACTTTTAGAACTCATAAGTGAATTCAGTAAAGTAGCAGGATGTAAGATCAATGCACATGAATCTAATGCATTTTTATACATAAGTGATGAATCTTTGGAAAGAATAATTAGGAAAACTACCCCATTCACAATAGCCTCAAAAAAAATAAAATACTTGGGAATCAATCTCACAAAAGAGGTGAAAGACCTCTTCAATGAGAACTACAAAACACTAAAGAAAGAAATTGAAGAAAACCTTAGAAGATGGAAAAATCTCCCATCTTCTTGGATAGGAAGAATGAATATTGTCAAAATGGCCTTACTACCTAAAGTGCTATACAGATTCAATGCAATTCCAATTAAAATCCCAATGACGTACCTTACAGTAATAGAACAAGCAATTATGAAATTCATCTGGAAGAAAAAGAAACCCAGAATAGCTAAAGCAATCCTTAGCAG
This sequence comes from Sciurus vulgaris, assembly GCF_902686455.1. Classification (NCBI taxonomy): domain Eukaryota; kingdom Metazoa; phylum Chordata; class Mammalia; order Rodentia; family Sciuridae; genus Sciurus; species Sciurus vulgaris. Next base: position 118,437,308 of record NC_136463.1, on the reverse strand, counting down.
GAAGAGTGAAACAGGGGGTATCGCAATACCAGATCTTCAACTCTACTACAAAGCAATAGTAACAAAAACGGCATGGTATTGGTACCAAAATAGAAAGGTAGATCAATGGTACAGAATAGAGGACACGGACACAAACCCAAATAAATACAATTTTCTCATAGTAGACAAATGGGCCAAAAATATGCAATGGAGAAAAGATAGCCTCTCCAACAAATGGTGCTGGGAGAATTGGATATCCATATGCAACAGAATGAACTTAAACCCATATCTCTCACCATGCACGAAACTAAACTCAAAATGGATTAAGGACCTCGGAATCAGACCAGAGACCCTGCAGATTATAGAAGAAAAAGTAGGTCCGGATCTTCAACATGTTGGCTTAGGACCAGACTTCCTCAACAGGACTCCCATAGCACAAGAAATAAAAGCAAGAATCAATAACTGGGATAGATTCAAACTAAAAAGCTTTCTCTCAGCAAAGGAAACTATCAGCAATGCGAAGAAAGAACCTACAGAGTGGGAGAAAATCTTTGCCAATCATACTTCAGATAGAGCACTAATCTCCAGAATCTATAAAGAACTCAAAAAACTTTACACCAGAATACAAATAATCCAATCGACAAATGGGCTAAGGAAATGAATAGACACTTCACAGAAGAAGATCTACAAGCAATCAACAAACATATGGAAAAATGGTCAACATCTCTAGTAATAAGAGAAATGCAAATCAAAACTACCCTAAGATTCCATCTCACCCCAATTAGAATGGCGATTATCAAGAATACAAGCAACAACAGGTGTTGGCAAGGATGTGGGGAAAAAGGTACACTCATACATTGCTGGTGGGGCTGCAAATTAGTGTAGCCACTCTGGAAAGCAGTGTGGAGATTCCTTAGAAAACTTGGACTGGAACCACCATTTGACCCAGCTATCCCACTCCTTGGCCTATATCCAAAGGACTTAAAATCAGCATACTACAGAGATACAGCCACATCAATGTTCATAGCTGCTCAATTCACCATAGCCAGATTGTGGAACCAACCTAGATGTCCTTCAATTGATGAGTGGATAAAGAAACTGTGGCATATATATACAATGGAATATTACTCCAACATGAAGAATGATAAAATTATGGCATTTGCAGGCAAATGGATGAAATTGGAGAATATCATGCTAAGTGAGATAAGCCAATCTCAAAAAAAAAACCAAAGGATGAATGATCTCACTGATAAGTGGATGATGACACATAATGGGTGGAGGGAGGGGTTAGTGTTAGGGTTAGAGTTAGGGTTAGGGAGGGGGGCAAGAATGGAGGAAGGAAGGACTGTATAGAGGGAAAAGAGGGGTGGGAGGGGTGGGGGGAAGGGAAAAATAACAGAATGAATCAAATAACATTACCCTATGCAAATTTATGATTACACAAATGGTATGCCTTTGTGCCATGTACAAACGGAACAACGTGTATCCCATTTGTTTACAATAAAAAAAAAAAAAAAAACAGAAAGAAAAGAAAATTAGTATTGAGAAATTTTAGGAAACTAGTACTAAAAAAGATGCTGTGCTAAGACTTGATGAGAACAAGACTTAAATTGAATTTTGAGAGAAACTGAAGGAAGATACTGTGGGAAGGGTCATCAGTTTCATTACAGATGAAATAGAAAAGATGGCAGAAGCCTAGAATTTTACTTGCACTGCTTCTTATCTCTTCTGAAAAAAACGCTATCATTATTACCAATGTCACTTAGTATCAGAAGATTTTAGACTCTCATAGAACAGGCAATTTGTCCAAATCTTCCTTCAAAACACCACTCTGCTTTTGGAGCAAGGCTTCAAATCCAGGATGGTTTGATTCCAAAGCTCAGTTCCTTTCCCAAGCACATCCTTCCTCCTTCCAGTCGTCTGCAACTCTCTTGCTTGTCCTTTCAAGGACTTCCTGAAAAAGAACTATGTGCAGTGAAAGGAAGGAAGTGTAGAGAAGGCAAATATCTGCCACAGAAATGAAAAGCCAATTGCACAAGGGAGATTGGGGACTGGGCCCAGGAGCAGGGGTTGGGAAAAAGAAGAGTATCATCCCCAGGGCCGGGACAGAAGGAGCTGACACTGCATTGTCCTCGTGCTTGGAGGTGGCCAGGACTTCTGATGAACGGAAGGAAGGAAATGGTGACCTGGAGCTCAGTGATACCAAGTTTTCAGAACTTGAAAGAAAAAAGGATGTCGCAAAATGTACCAAAGAGACCTCCAGTTCTTTTATCTGTCCTTTACCTTGGAGCTTTTGTCTGGTTCATCAACTTAAGTAAGGAAATAGAAATTCATGGCTCTTCGACCCCCAAATCTGGCCTTATCTTTTAATGTGCAATGAAAAATTGGCTGCCATGATAATGTAGCATTTTCAATCTATTTATATATTTTTTAAATAAATGATTGCTTACTAATAAGTCTCAAATATTCTGAAACACGCGAGAGAGAAATTTTGGGTCCCTTTCTTTTTTCTAGAAACCGCATGAAAGGTCAAATTTCATTTGCTAAAACTGCTCTAAACATAAGGGAGATTAAATGGATTTACTCCTTGGTAAGTAGAAGAAATATCAAATAAAGTTCTTACTCTAGAACATCATGTGTTTCTAAGTTAGAATTGGAGATATAAGATCACAGTTTAATCAAAAATTTTGTTTAAATGTTTAAGAAGTTGGAAATGCTATCTACCCCGATTTGATCACTTTACTTTGTAAACATATATTGAATTATTATGCCATACCCATAAGTAGGTATAACTAAAGAATAATTAATTTAAAAGAAGGACTGTTTACAGTTCTACTTTGTGGACTTGTTAGTTTTATTGGGAACAGTTGTTTTTAAGGAACTAAGAAGCTGATGGACATTGGTAGTGGAGCTAAGTTTTGTTTTCACAATATTAGGGGAAAAAATGATTCAAAGTAAAATTCAGGATTAAATGCCAGCTTTCATTCTGGCCATTTAACATTCTAAGCATATGCTTTATTAAATTGGTTTTATAAACATGTAGAAATACCATCTTATAAAAGCGGGAAAATGAGATCATTCATCTATATGTTTTTGCAATCAGTGTTGTGGTGGTTAGTTTTTGATCTACTTTGCTTCTGTGTCCACACCAAGCAATTAAGAAAATTGGTATACCATGGAGTTATCTCATAAACTCACAGAGTTCTTTTTAATTTTACAATAGATGCTAGAAAAGGAAGGGAGGAAAATAATGTTAAATATGTCATAAATTTTATTTGCTAGTCCACTGATGAAAGGAAGCCCTCTCCTTGACCAAACTTGAATCAGACTCCTCTGAGTACTGCTTTTGACCAGTCCCCAGCCTTGGTCTCTGTCCATGGCCGGTTTAGTGCTATTTTAGTGAGACTCCTGATGAATCAGTTTAGTGGAAATCTTCCACGTTTGGTACATAACCAACCTTGATATCTGACTAAATTCTTCTTCCTCTACCTCTGTTATCCTAACATCCTGTCCTATCTTCAGCAAGAATCTTGTCAAGTTGTTCTGTACAGAATCCACTAACCTTTATGTTTCATCTTATTTTCCACTCACTGACCTCAACCTTGTTCTGTGACTTTAAATTCCCACTTTTTCTTGTCTTTGGATTAAGCCTAATTGGTCTCCTTATGAAGAACCTCCATTACAGCCCTGCCTCTTGAATAAACTTTTCCTTACTGTCTCTAATAAGTGTCATCAATGTTTCCTTTTACACACTCTAGGAGTTCATGTAATGCAGGCTGTTTGATTTTTCTTAAAGGCATTTAAATAACACTGAACTATACATAATCCTTAGAAATGGTCCAAAATACAAATATTTTATATGTACAAAGTCATGTACACACTATTTTATAAATAATTAAAAGGATTTTCAATGTAACTTTTACATTAACTGATTTTTTTGCTTAGGTGCTTACTTTTTATAGTCTCAAACTGAACACTTTATAGGACATATTATTCAAGTCAGAAACACAGTTTTTCAAATTGAGATTTAAAAATACAAACCAAAATAGTACTTCATAGCTAATTTTCAAGACACATGTATTCAAATGTACAAAGGTAAGTGAGTTTTATAGACATATATACATGGTTTAGTAACATGCATTATTTTAATGTGTTCTCAACTGAATATATTGCAATGCCAGTATCAGTTTATATATCTAGGCTAATACTGGCTTATTCTGGCAAAAAGAACAGAGTATCAGAATCAGGTTTTCTTACTGCAAAAGCCAAAGTCAGTGTCAAAAGATGAAAGCGAAAGGAGAGACCAATTGAGAGTGGATGACCTTTGTTACCATACTTGCCTACATGGAAAGTAAGATATTTTTAATGAAAATCACCAAGCAAGTCACCTTATATGAGTGCTCACCACGTCTTTCATATCATAATAGTTTTCTCAATTCACTTTTTCAACTTCAATTTTGTTTAACACATAATCATGGTATATATGTAGGGGTACAGTGTGATGTTTGTGAAACATGTACAAATTGTGTTATGACACACATTAAATATTTATCATTTCCTTGTGATAATGATAAAAATTCTTTCAGTTATTTTGAAATGATCCTCTGTATAATTGGTAGCTTCAGTATACTGACTATGTGATAAAACACCAGATCTTGTTTCTCTAACTGTAATACTGTGCCCACCAACTCTTCTCTCACCATCCCCTTCTCTCACCTACCCTCCTCAGCAGGTATTAACCACTATTCCATTTTCAACTTCTGTGAAATCAGTTTTGTTAGATTCTGCATGTACATGAGATCACACAGTATTATGTATTTTTGAACTTGGCTTATTTCACCGACACCATGTCTCTCACGTTCATCCACATTGCTGCAAATGACAGGATTTCATCCTTTTATGTGAGTGAATTGTATTCCATTGTGTATATACCACATTTTCTTTATCCATTTCCATTGATGAACACTTATATTGATTCCCTTTTCTTGGCTCCCGAGAGTAATGCTGCAATTAACATGGGAGTGTGGATTTCTTTTCTACATACTGATTTCATATTCTTTGGTTATGTACTCTATAGTGCAATTGCTAGATCATGAGTTCCATTTTTATTTTTTTAAGGAATTTCTATACTATTTTCCATAATGACTGTACAAATTTATATTCTCACCAACAGTGTGGAAGGGTTATTTCTCCACATTCTCTCCAACAAGTTCAATCATTTTTCTTTTTGATAATAGCCATTCTAACTAGAGTGAAGTGATATTTCTTTGTGATTTTAGTTTGCACTTCCACATGACTGATGTTGAACTTTTATATAATATATGCAAGCGTATTGGCTATTTGTATGTGGTTTTTTTTGAGAAATGTTTATTCAAGTCTTTTGCCCATTTTTAATTAGTTGTGGGTTTTTTTTTTTTTGTTCGTTTGTTTGTTTCTTCTTTGCTATTGAGTTAGTTCCATACTATTTTGGATATTAACCTCTTATTGAGTATATAATTGGCAAATACATTCTCCTATTCTGTTGACAGTTTCCTTTGATGAACAGACGCATTTTAGTTTGATGCAATCTCATTTTTCTGTTTTTGCTTCTGTTACTTGTGCTTTTAATATATCAAAAACATCTTTGGTAAGACTGATGTCATGGATGTCTGATATTAGTTTTGTCTATTTATAGAAGTCACCATTTAAAATCAAATAATACAAAAGTAAAGAAACAACACAGATTTAGCACTATTTCATTTGGGTGTGGTTTTATAATAAAAGTACTGGATATCATGGTAAACAGTTTTTTAAAGAAAGTTTTTAAAACACATACTAAGTGTTAAGTTGTAAACTAAAGCCATGTAAAACAATATTGAACATATTAATTGAACATCTAAGATAAGCAAGCAATACATAATAGTAGAATATACAAAAGTTATGCAATTGGGATTTGGTATAAATCTTTCAGTAAAATCATTACACAAGAATTTAAAAGTGATTAATAGTAGCAACATAAAATGACTTATATCTAATATCTAATATTACCCTCATTATGGATTTGAGTATTGCCTTGAGAAGCTACATTAAATTATAACAATACATTGGCTTAATCTAGGTATAACAAAATTACTTAATATAACCCCTCATTGCAATTACTTAAGATGCAAAATGGTCAATTCAAAATTAATATCAATAAAAATTATAGTATTTTAAATTTCCACTTTCTGAAATGTATCAAATGAATGTCTTATGATTCAACTTATTTTGGGGTTGGTATGACTTTTAGTGATTTATTAGAATGCTAAAATGATTAAGTATTTAATTCATCAATTGTATATCAAATGAATGAATGAATGAATGAGTGGGTGGAGCATAATGCAGCAAAAATTCTGTTCTTTTTCATTCATCAATATTGAGGGTTCTAGTGCTGGCCATATAGCTCATCTCGTAGAGTGCCTGCCTCTCATGCTGGAGGCCCGGGTTCGAGTCCCCAGCCCTCTGGGATTGTGGAAATAACAAACAAACAATATTGAGGGTTTTTTTTTTTTCAATATTACATTATTTCACTGGAACCTGGACATCTGAAAATAAATTCTTCTATGTGGCAGAGCTCAGAGCAAACCCACTCCAGTCCATTTATAACTTCTTTCATTTGCCTAAAAAGGATTAAAAGTCACCTAATAGTAGCAAATACTTACATAGCATTCCTATGTGCCAGGCACTATTCTAAATGTTTTACATGTATTAGCTAATTTAAGAACCCATTAATACGAGGCTTCTGCTTACATTATATAGACATCATTATTTATAAATTCCAAAGAAAATGTTTTAGACAAAGCTGATTAGATCCAATCGGCTTCCAGGAAATGTATATTTAAAAAGTCACTAATTGCATTTTAAATATTCAGAAGTGGTTTGTTGAATAAAAGTAGTTCCAAAGATTTTATTCATGATGATACTAACCCTTTTGATGAATTCAAGAATGACTCTGCATCCTAATATTTGATCTCCCCATTCTTCTATTTCTCCTTATTTTTTTTTTTTTTTACCACCTTCTTCAATGAGTAATTTTCAGTAATGAGGTCAAAGTTGACTCTTTTTTCCTGGTGCTCCGGCTATACCATTTGCTTTGTAATCTCAAAGGCATCTTAGACCTGAACCAACACCAAAGAGTCAATCAAAGTCCTTCTAAGCCTGCTCTGGCCACCTCTTTATGCCTCTGCTATCTCCCATACTTTTTCCCATACTCCAATTTTCATAACTTTCTTCCAGACAGCTCTTAGGCTAGTTTTATATCTACCTCTCTCTTTAGCTTTAATAAAAGATAATTAAAGTAAGTTTCCTTAGCAGAAAAGCTAGGTCAATTTCTTTTAACTTCTGTCCTACTAGAGAAAGTATTCTGTACTGAATTGTGTCCCCCAAAATTCATATGTTAAAGTCCTGACCCCCAGTTCCTCAGAATGTGTTACTTTTTGGAAATAGAGTCATAGAAATTGTAGTTAATTAATTTGAAGTTATCCTGGAGAAGAGTGGACTCCTGATCCAATATCATTGGTGTCCTTATAAAAGGGGGAACTTGGGACACAGGCACACATGGGAGTAATGTGAAAACAAAGCTACGTGCCTACCAATCTTCCAAGTTACTGCTGTGTAATCTCAGGGAAGTTCCTTGAAATGATAAGTCCTTTCTGTGACAGATGTAAGCCTTCTGCCTACAGGTTTGGCACAAGACCTACATTGAGCCAGTACAATAACTTTTGCCTGGCCAACGCAATTGATTCATTGCCAGGTTTGAGACCTAGGCCAGGTCAGTGGACGACAGTGCAGATGGAATCGTTGCAAAGGGATGGGATCTTTGTCACACCGCCTTAATTGGAAAGCAAGCTCAGCCACCTACTAACTACCGAAACTTGGGCAAGCCCCTTGACCTCTCTAAGCTTATTTTCTTTCTCTGTTAAAATAAAAATGGGGATAATAATAACCAGCCATTTGGAATTTTGTGGAGTGTAAAATTTTTAACACAGTATCTGAAATGAACTATCGTTAGTTGTATTTTCATTCAGTGTCCTTCCTAGGCATGCCAAGTTGAAGGGGAAAGAGAAAATTCACTTATTTTTCTGAGGCTATGGAAGAATCAAGATGTCCAGAGCTGACAAAAGCTGCCAAGGGTAGGATTTGGGTGGATCTGGGTCTTCCATTCCAGTCCTGAATGTCCTTACACTTCTACTGTGTCAACTGTTCTTGGGCATGACAGTAACTTTCCTTTTACCACTTAAGCTAATTGATATATATACATAAAAGTGGTAGAATTTCTGTCTTATATGTAAGTTAATCTCTCAGTCTTTTTCTTCATCAGTAAAATAGTAATATGGCTACCTCACAGAACTATTGTGTAGATGCAATATAAAGTTCTTATCACAATGCCTGCCACATAATAAGCAATTGGTCCATAATGATTCATTTTACTTATATTTAATATCATTTAGTAAAAGGTTAATATATTAAAAAATTTAGATAAAATAATGCCTGAAATATTATATTACTTTGATTGTCATTGTAGAAATGCATGATTATGTCACGAGGAGTTATTTTTTATTATCTCATGTAAGGCAGCCTGGAGGAATGATGCTTGCATCTGAGTAAAGATTCTGTGAGTTCTTCCCTAAGTGATTTGGTGATACACATTGTGCTAATGAAAAGTTTTATTTACGTATGCTCTAGGAAGGGAAAAATAGACTTATACATATGTTTATAGTCAGTTTAAGCCTTTAGCCTCATACACTAGTTTTGTCCAGGTGCGTTTTGGCTGCTTATTTTATCACCTTGTTTTTTAATATATTTATTCTGGGTTTCCTGTTGCTATGAAATAGGAAAATGTGATGTATGCATCACTGCCAAAAACAAGACCCTATTGATATCCAGCCTGTCCCAGTAATTCCTAGAAAGTGTCTAGATAATATAAACTTAGGATCATTGAGATAGATGTTTAACATGGAAGAAAAAACCAATAGGTAGACAAAGAAACTTGTTAAATGGAGAAAGAAGAAAAACCCACTCCTTGTTTTGGGTTGAAACAGAATGAGAGGTGACAATAATAAGCCTATTTTATTTATTAATACTCGACCCACCTTTTCAACATTTCCTTGGTGGCATGTAAACGGTGATCATCTAAAGTATACAGTTTGTTTCTTGTCAAAGGAAAAAGTTATTTTCTGAAGAAAAATACTGTTTCGCAAAGAGCTAATGCTACCTATCACTTTCATCCTGAATTTCAAAAGGTTAGTGCTAATGTGAATTGAAAAAAAAAGAATTTCTTTTTATTCTCAGGTAATTTAATACATTATTCTGCCCTTTGCTGGTATCTTTTTCTTTTGAATTTAAAATTATTTTAGCTGATTTGAATGAAGCATAATGTCAACAAAGGTGGTTGAAGTTATGTCATTCTTATTATTAAAAGTTTAAATTTGTAAAACTTAATTGTGTAAATGAAAAAGTTATCATGGAAAACCAAAGAAAGTCAAAAATAAAAGTTTATATCAATCATGTTCAGAGAAGCAGCGCTGTGATGGATATTATTTGAAACACCTGGGATTTCTTGTATTATTTTGTTGTAAAATATGATTAAGAATCTGAAAGTTTGCAATATTCCCTCTGGTGCTCTGCTCCTTTCATATATTTCTGTCTCACATTTTTACATCAACTTTTGTTTTAATATATAATACTTTTGCTTTGTTTAACCCTTTTCTTCTCTTATGTGTATGGTGTGTATGGTTGGTTTGAAATATTTTTAGTTCATTTATTTTTTTCTTATCATAACTAGTTTAAATTCTTCAATACAACAAACTATTTCCTTCAAAATATTTGTCAAATTTTGGTTGAGATTTCTATAACTCTTTAGTGTAAACAATTAATTTTTCATAGTGTAATTTTCAATTTTTAATAATTAGAATTTTGAAAAATATGATAAATATTTTAAATTTGAAAAATTCAATTAATAACAGAAGAGACCACAACTTTAGCCACAAAAGAAAGGAAATGGCATATTAAATTGCATAATAAAAGCTAGAAGTACCTATAGAAATATAATTAAATGAGGCCAGAGAATATTTGACAAAATACCAGGAAATTGTCCTGAATCCCTGTACACTCTACTTGTATTCTAAATCAAGTGTCTGAAATGAATCTAGTTTTTCATACTTAAACATGGTGGAGAAACATGAAACTGATAGGAATATCTTATGATAATAAAACTTTAAAAATTTATCACTGAAGCTCCTCAATATTATAAGTAGGCAAGTAATAAGCAGCTTAAATAAAACTATTTTAATTGTTAAAAACTGAATTAGCCCACACCCAAATTTCTATACTACAGAACTACAGAAATCCAAAAGATAAAAATAGGAACTGAAATACCTCAAGTAAATTTGAGAAGAAATATTGCTATTTAATACAATCATAGTTTTCGAAGCATTTGAACGCTATTAAATGTAAGGCTTTCCAATTCTTCAGCGTACATTAGTACTACATTCACTAACTTACATGGGGAATAGCCACTGAAGGTTGGTTAATTGCTATACAGATGTTTAAATTTGCTGCTCAGAGAAAAGCAGATGAAGAGGAAAGATGAGAGAGAAAATGAAAGGAGACCCCCATCTAGTTCTCATGATGCAGGTTAGTGCAAATAGGCATTATAAAAACTTTATTCCTGAAGGTTTTTTTAAAATAACATAAGAATGTCTAATATTCAATTGGATTTTTTTATTTTTTATTTTTATTTTTATTTATTTATTTTGCTTTCTGAGATCTAAATCCATCTCTATCTCCTCCCGTTACATTAGTAAAGTCTAACCTTTCATGGATACCCTTTGAGGTGTGATTTTATGAAAATAGGATAAAAATCTGGCTTAATAATTTAAGAAACAGTATTACTGAAATGGAAAGACAACGAACAAACTAACTGTAGTCTTTGGAAACCTGCTATCCTTCACTACCTGGGCCTTGCCCAAGGTTACCTTATGACTCTGCAGCTGGTCATATAGTGAGCTCTGGACAAGCTCCTCCTCTGATCACATTTTTAGATAATACCATAGTCCCAGTTGACAGACTACCATTTATCAGAAAGTCTGAACTAAACGCACAGAAATTGCAAGATTAAAAAAAAAAAAAAATATGATGTTTTCAAAGTAGCCAAGTTTTGGAATAATTTAATACACAGCATACACATGGATACCTAAAATCTGAGGAATACAAAAGAGAAAATTGGCTGTGTGGAAGTACTACTCAGAAATCCTCCAATCATACCATGGTGGCTTCCTTTGCAGACTCAAACTGCTAAATTCTGTCCTGAACAATATGTCATGTCATGGTATTAAACCTACCTCTTTCCAGTTTCCAGTTTCTAGGGTGATGCTACTCACATGACTACAGAACTTCAAAAATTTAGGTGCCACCTTCCAAAATTATTCAAAGCAGTTGGAAGAGTAAGACTAGGGCAAAGAAAATGTAATAAGAACGATAAGCAATATGGCGAGTAGTATGTGCCACACATTGTTCTAAGTACTTCAATCCCATAAAACCCAATAGATTAGTAGCTATTATTAACCTCCTTTTACAACTGAGGAAACTGAAACATGAGGACATCCAGTAATTTGCTAAATTATACAATCAGTAAGTGGTGGAGCTAGAAACAAAACTCAGGTTGGCTAGTGCAACATACTTAGTCACTAAGTTGCACATTCTCTTTAGTATTAACATCCTTTCCCATGACAATGAGAAGCATAGGGACTACTTTTTTAACTACTTTATTACTGAGAAGGAAAATGAGTGCTTTTTTACTCCCCAGCAATTTTGTCTTTCTGCCTTTTGTTTTCTTAGAAAATGAGAAGCCAGAAGATGTAGAGAGACAGTCCTACTCATTTCAGTAAGAGTGGACACATACAGGGGTGGACATGTTACCAAAACGTTGGTGGGAGTGTTTTCATTCAATGTTCAAATGAAAGTTTATATTTTCCTCAGGGAGACAAAAGGAAACAGTACTTATTTAATCTCTTTTCCATGATTCAGTGTATGTAGGAACATTTTACAATTTGTGCTACTCCTTACCTACTTACTAAAAATAGATCTTTAATTAAAATCTTTCTTATGGGATGGTGGTGTCCTTGGTTTCATGTGAATGATCACCTATTCCATCTGTCTGTTGGATGCCTGAAAAATTATTTTCTGCTATTGTTTAAAGGAGGAGTGGAAAAGCACATATTTTGCTAATTAGTTCAGACAAGTATATGGTTACCAAAAAAAAGTAAAACCTGAAATAACAGTATTTCTCACTCCATCCAAAGCACACAGTACTTCAAGGGCTCACAGTTAGTAAGAAACTCAACTTGTTGACAGCTGGAAATATTTGTGAATGTCATTCCTATATTCTTTCCACTGCTTAGATAGTGTTTTTTTTTTTTTTTTAACACTTAAATGTCAACAAGTTTGAATCAGTGTAAATAGGTTACCTCCACATCAGTCAGTGACAGTAAAATTCTTGAAATGTTAGAAGAGGCAGAAATCTGAAAGTTTTTCATGTTTTTATTTTATTCATTATTCACAGTTAATAACTCAAAACCAATATCTCATAAATGTAATAAGGATTAGTAAAATGTCTCATTTACAGTGATAAATGATTTTGTAATAACTTGAGATCTCCTATGTAATATAGCCCTGGACTTCTCAGTGTAAACCTGTCTTATAAAAGAGACCAAAGTATAATGATGTTCCTCTGATAATGTCAGGAACAAAATCCTACTGGAAAAAGTAAAGCAATGGACATGTCTTAGAATGAATTGTGATCTTTAGCAAACCATGTTATAGGGAGATGCCACTAAATACAGAACCATTGCCTGCACAGTCATCAGCACTATCACCAAAATATCATTAGCATTGTGGTGTTTGAATATAAGGAGAAGTAGTTGTAAAAAACATCAAAGTTCCATTATATATGTGAGAGAAACTGGAATCAAAACTGGGATCATACCTCCAGTAGGAATAGAGGAGCTGGAAGCAAAATTAAGGTCTATTGTCAACTACATCAACACTTTGATCCTCAGAGGATATGCCTTTCCATGCTACAGAACTAGAAATATAAAGAAAGAAATTAAAGAACACCTTAGAAGATGGAAAGATCTTCCATGTTCTTGGATAGGAAGAATTAATATTGTCAAAATGGCCATACTACCTAAAGTGCTATACAAATTCAATGCAATTCCAATTAAAATCCCAATTGTGTACCTTACAGAAATAGAGCAGGCAATTATGAAATTCATCTGGAAGAATAAGAAACCCAGAATAGCTAAAGCAATCCTTAGCAGGAAGAGTGAAACAGGGGATATTGCAATACCAGATCTTCAACTCTACTACAAAGCAATAGTAACAAAAACGGCATGGTATTGGTACCAAAATAGAAAGGTAGATCAATGGTACAGAATAGAGGACACGGACACAAACCCAAATAAATACAATTTTCTCATAGTAGACAAATGGGCCAAAAATATGCAATGGAGAAAAGATAGCCTCTTCAACAAATGGTGCTGGGAAAATTGGAAATCCATATGCAACAGAATGAAACTAAACCCATATCTCTCACCATGCACGAAACTAAACTCAAAATGGATTAAGGACCTCGGAATCAGACCAGAGACCCTGCAGATTATAGAAGAAAAAGTAGGTCCAAATCTTCACCTTGTTGGTCTAGGACCAGACTTCCTTAACAGGACTCCCATAGCACAAGAAATAAAAGCTAGAATCAACCACTGGGATAGATTCAAACTAAAAAGCTTTCTCTCAGCAAAGGAAACTATCAGCAATGCGAAGAAAGAGCCTACAGAGTGGGAGAATATCTTTGCCAATCATACTTCAGATAGAGCACTAATCTCCAGAATCTATAAAGAACTCAAAAAACTCTACTCCAAGAATTCAAATAGTCCAGTCAACAAATGGGCTAAGGAAATGAATAGACACTTCACAGAAGAAGATCTACAAGCAATCAACAAACATATGGAAAAATGTTCAACATCTCTAGTAATAAGAGAAATGCAAATCAAAACCACCCTAAGATTCCATCTCACCCCAATTAGAATGGCGATTATCAAGAATACGAGCAACAACAGGTGTTGGCGAGGATGTGGGGAGAAAGGTACACTCATACACTGCTGGTGGGGCTGCAAATTAGTGCAGCCACTATGGAAAGCAGTGTGGAGATTCCTTAGAAAACTTGGAATGGAACCACCATTTGACCCAGCTATCCCACTCCTTGGCCTATACCCAAAGGACTTAAAATCTGCATACTACAGAAATACAGCCACATCAATGTTCATAGCTGCTCAATTCACAATAGCCAGACTGTGGAACCAACCTAGATGCCCTTCAATTGATGAGTGGATAAAGAAACTGTGGTATATATATACTATGGAATATTACTCAGCCATAAAGAATGATAAAATTATGACATTTGCAGGCAAATGGATGAAATTGGAGAATATCATGCTAAGTGAGATAAGCCAATCTCAAAAAGCCAAAGGACGAATGATATCGCTAATAAGTGGAGGATGACACATAATGGGGAGGAAGGAAGGGTTAGAGTTAGGGTTAGGGAGGGGGGCAAGTATGGAGGAAGGAAGTACTGTATAGAGGGAAAAGAGGGGTGGGAGGGGTGGGGGGAAGGGAAAAAATAACAGAATGAATCAAACAACATTGCTCTATGTAAATTTATGATTACACAAATGGTATGCCTTTACGCCATGTACAAACAGAGAAACAACATGTATCCCATTTGTTTACAATAAAAATAAATAAATAAATAAATAAATAAATATGTATGCCATGGTAAAGAGTTGATTATCAGGAACACAAACAAAAACGATCATTTTTATTATTCATCAATTGGGAAAATAAAGCCTGTTGGATATCTATATTTCTTACCAGAGCTTGTCTACATTTTTTATAGAGGTCATGGAGCAATACAGGCTTAGTTTACTCTAGAGCATTCAATTATATTCCATGGTCCAGAAAAGTGGTCACTCATGTGAGGAGTCCAGCATACACTGCATGGCACTTTTACTACATTTTTCTAACCAAGAGTGAAAGTACTTATGTGTGTTTGATCTTGCTAAAAATGGAAACCCAACATGATGACCACATACTCAGTGCTTTCCTGATTTTCCCTTTCTTGGTAGTTTCCTGCAGAGTTATCGCCTCATAATAACTTTGGACATATTTTGTAGAAAGAAATATGAAATAATTCCTCCAATTTTTCATACTGCTTCTTACTACAATTCCATTAACCCCCTACCCTGTCTCAACTACCCTATTTAACTTAATGGAATGACTATCTAATATATATTAAATCTGAATCTTCCCATCTTCTAGTTTAGAATATTTCTAGATAGTAAGAAGCATTTAGAACAAGGGAAAGTGGTAAATAATTATACCTTAGCATATTTTATAAGTACAGTTCTTTATTTGCATAGCAACATAGAAGATATGTACAAATATATTTTGTAACTTGATTTTGACATTAAAATTATTTTGGTGAACAGCATGTGCTTTGTTATTGACCATTGATTCCTGTGTCAGATTGTATTAGGAATTAATTTATTTCCATTCCCTTTTTGTGTTCTTGCAAAAGAATTCTACCTTTGACTTGAGGAAATCAACTTTGTTAGCTAAAATATTATACCTTGTAGGCTTCATTGCAACTAGATAAGTTCATGTAATGAACTGTGTGATCAAAAAAGTTATAAATAGGGCTAGGGATATGGCTCAGTTGGTAGAGAGCTTGCCTCACAAGCACAAAGCCCTGGGTTCAATCCCCAGCACCCAAAAAAAAAAAAAAAAAAAAAAATTATAAATAGAAATTTTAAACATTTTCTTCCCCCATTCCCATCATTAATTCTATTTCTTGTCCACAAAAGAAGATATGAGGACTGCATTCTGGCCACCATTTTGCATTTCATAAGGGGTTCTTGAGGATGCAGGTCACAGAAAGATGGTGGATGAGCAAAGTCGAAGAAGTTTAGTTCCTTAAGACACCCTCAAGTACTCCCCTAGTCATGGACTGATTTCTTTATGCTTCTTTTCCCATTATTTTTATATGATAAAGAAATTGTCTTTTTTTTTTTTTTTTTAAAGCAGTCAAGTGGGATCTCCAATTGAACTTCTTTATAACTGGAATTCCTTCTCTCTTTTACTCTTTTAGTTTATCCTATTATCCTTTGTTACCACCTCCCACTCCAAAACATAAGGAACACAAGGGGTGGAACTGTTCTTCACGTTTCGGGCATGGGTCATGATTTGTTGCAGTCAAGAATGGTAATGTAATTACTCTTACCCCAACCCAGTGATTGGTTTAGGCCTGAGTTTTGCAAATGATGGCTAAGATAAAATCTGCTCGGTAATTTTGGGGAAGTCTTTCCACTCTTAAAAAGTTCAGATTGAGTGATAGTTTTTTGGTTTTGTTTGTTTTGCTTTTGTGTGCTGCTGTCATCTCCAGGTGTGTAAAGAAATACGGTTACCATCTGGAAAATATGAAGAGAACGCATCCAGAACAATAAGTTAATATATGGAAGTTGGCAGAAGTAGGAAAGACATCCTAGGATCCTAGTGGCGAGCTAATGAGCTAACCCTGGGACTGCTCTACCCTTTTGAAATATTTTTATGTAAGATAATAAAAGTCTTCATTGTCTAGGCCACTTTCACTTGTATTTTCTATTACTTCAAGCTGAAAGCAACCTTAAAAAGTACAGAGGTAGTATCACATAAATTCCATTATCATGGTGCTAGAGTCAATTGAATTATTGGGAAAGACAGAGATGGGGAATGGCAATGACTAAATGCCTTAAAAGGAACTAAGGAATCCTTGGCCTATACCCAAAGGACTAAAATCAGCATACTACAGAGATGCAGCCACATCAATGTTCATAGCTGCTCAATTCACAATAGCCAGATTGTGGAACCAACCTAGATGCCCTTCAATTGATGAATGCATAAAGAAACTGTGGTATATATATATATATATATATATATATATATATATATATATATATATATATATATAAAATAGAATATTACTCAGCCATAAGGAATAATAAAATTATGGCATTTGCAGACAAATGGATGAAATTGGAGAATATCATGCTAAGTGAGATAAGCCAATCTCAAAAAACCAAAAGGATGAACGATCTCGTTGATAAGTGCATGATGACACATAATGGGGGTTGGGAGGGGAGCAAGAATGGAGGAAGGAGGGACTGTATAGAGGGAAAAGAGGGGGTGGGAGGGGTGGGGGGGGAAGGGAAGAAAATAACAGAATGAATCAAACACCATTACCCTATGTAAATGTATGATTACACAAATGGTATGCCTCTACTTCATGTACAAACCGAAACAACATGTATCCCATTTGTTTACAATAAAAAAAAAGAACTAAGGAATACATCAGGCATCTTGTTGGAAATGAATACTTAGGAAAATCTGAAGGACTGCAGTTTGTAATGACCACCAGCCTCATAATATAATAGAACTAATCTTATTATAAATATCTGATTCTGTATTGAATTAATAAACATTAGTTCCTCCAACAGGTGATAGTTCACCTTTTTTTTTTTCATTGCGAAAAATTAGGTTTGCTGTGCCTATCTTCAAACTCACATCATAGAATTGGTAAATATCTAACAGTTTGTTATCATTAAAAAACTAGAAATTTAAGAAATTAAACTGATTTTCTTTAAGATGTTCTAGGTAACAGGTAAGTGCCGATCTAAAATACATCCATTATGCAAATACATAAGATCCTGAACTCAGCCTAACGTTACAAATATTTTAATGGACATATGTAACCTTCTTACAGGGGAAGAGAAATATATCTTTTACTCCAAATAATCTATTGTGGTTTCTTACAACTATCATAAAACTAGTAATTCATAAAATTATAATATGTATACATATGCCTATATGTTCATAGACATATAGGCATATGTATACATATTTATGAAAATATGCCAAAATGTCTGAAACATAAATATACCTTAAATTACTTCTATATTAAAAAACCAGCTATAAATAATTTCCTATACATACACATACATCTGAGAAATTGCACTTTAAAAATATTCACTTAGAACTGATTTTATTACTAGTTAATGCAAACTAGTGAGTTTACTTATATACCACATAAATGGTCCGACTAAATAATTTCAGGTTAAAAATAACCAACTGAGAGGTGGGAGGGTTCCACTTTGGGACTCCATTATCTAACCCATCCATCTGCAAAGCTATTTTTTTCTCATTTAATTGAATTTCTCCTGTATATCATTGGTAGTAGCTGTCTTTTATTTTCTATAGGAGGGCTCTCTTGGACTATTATCCTGACTTTTTTTCCTTCCTCTCTTTTTTCCATAGAATTGTGTTGCTATTTCAGATCTTATAACAATAAATAGTATTCTTTACATATTAGACTGTCCAAGAAAGACAATTATATGAATGGCATGTTCATCCTTCCATTATTTGTTAATGTTCATTGTGCTCAAAGGTTCAAATTTGTCGGGTCAATTTTCCAAATGCTGATTGGAAATATTACTTAATGTGCATTATATGCAGTAGAGTCACACTTCAATTTCAGCACAGGTTTTACATTTTAGTTTCTGCTCATAATCTAAATAAACATAGTGTTTCCCAGCTTAGATTTATTTCAGGCATGCTCTCTCCAAAGGATTTAAAAATTAAAATGCCTCTATAGCAGAAGGGAATGTTTATCCATTTAAGACGCTTAGAAATATAAGGAGTAATCATCTTTCTTTTCTGTACAATACAGCCTTTGAATAACAGAGAAGACCATTTTGAGCTATATTTAACAAGTAGCTTGTTTCAGCTTCGATATTAGCTTGATTTACCATCTGCAGAATTACCAATAACATGATGCATTTATTACCCGTAAAAGCTATTAGCAGGTCATTTTGTTCAGTTCATCATATGTGTCTTGAGACACAATCTGGCGTCTAACAGATTTTCATACATTGATGTCGCTGAGAATCAGACTGTTCTTTAATTGATTGTTTCTTGCTAGACTCCTTTTGATTAAAACAGGTTATGCTATTTGCTTTTAGTTCCACATTTCTCCACTTCAAAGTCTGGCCATGGAAAGGAGAAATTATTCTCATTTCTCTGGATTCTTTTAATTCTAAATAAATGTATACATTTAAAAGACTACCATAATCAAGGGATTTAAAAATGACTTTCGTTTTTCCAATCTATGACTCCCTCAACAAGAATACAATCCTTACCGTGCCTTTAAAAAGCGGATTTATCTTTTCCTGCCAAGTCATCGAATTTTGAACCTCAGAACCTCAAGTGAGTTCAGATCACAGGGACCAAAGGGAACAGGAAGGGCTCCCTCAAAGCACTCTTTCCCTCACAATTTGCACAGACACAGACAAGCAAAGCTGAATCGTGGTGATAGTGTTGTATCCTTCTCCAGAGGGAAAAGAAAAAAGGGTCTTTTGCTAAACTGGTTTTAGAAGGCCTAACTTTTATTGTTCATCTTAGCAAAGAGATTGGGAAGCTCCTGAGACAGCCCCATTCCCTGAAAAAAAAAAAAAAAAAAATTAAAAAAGAAAACGAAAGAAAGAAAATTCCACAAGCTATGTGAACTCAAGGGAGATAGGGTCAGTAGTCCTATCTCAGGCCTTTAGCCACATTCCCCACACAGTTAACACCATCAAAATGAAAAGGCTGCGATCAGATCAGTACTCATCAATAGGAATGAGTAGCAGCTTGCAGCCTCAAAACAAGAGCCTAATTCAGCACTCAAAAGGGTTTTGTTTGCCTAATGTCAGAAACAAACATAAAACTTTCTATCATGTGACATTCATGACACTAGAAGAGAGCAGTCACCCTTCCCTTAGGCTTCTGTCTGCCACAGACAAAAGCCGTCAATAGCGTCTTTGTATTCCACCTCAGCTTTCTCCCTTCCTTGGTGAGTCAGCCTTCCTTTCCAATTGTCATCTACTCCTTCCAGGTAAAATTCCAAAGTTTCCTGTCACAAACAGGCAGATCCCAGATGCAGTCCTTCACAAAATAGTATCACACCAATAGTACTCTGGGCAGGTCAAGAATTTCATCAGGAAACAGAAACCATTTGGATTCTTATTTGAAATTTTTCTGTTGTTTCCATAACATTTTGTGAATATTGACACTTTTAAATTGTTTTCAGCAGCAAGAAATTAAAAGGTGCGTGAGCTTTATCATTTTAGCACTGATTAACTCCTTAGAATTCATATTATACCTAAAGTTTAGTGCTTGGTGATTCTAAAAGAAGTTTCATGATTTTTAACTTGGAAGCTACTCTTCAGACCCAATGATGCATTAAGAAAAATTATTAAAAAAAAAAAAAGAAATTACCTTTGCACTAAAATTTATTTAAAATCAAGTTGTGCCAATCATTTAAAATCTAGCACTAAATTTAATAGGAAATCTCTTGGTGGATGTTTAGTATAAATTGAAAAGTCTAAATGGTTTAAAAATAGCTTTAAAACATTATATAGACACATGAGTCAGTTATCATACTTAAATGATGGGAGTTTAATAGTCTTCTCTTGCATTAACCCTACACTCTGATGGTGAGAAATGCCTTTATCTTATTCTAGAAATACATGAAAATAAACATTTAAATTTAGCAAATCTGATGACTTATTTAGAGGCTCCTTACCTATTTGTAATATTTATGAAATTCAATGAGGTGGATTTTTACGGCCCAGAGTTCATTAGCCTTCAAATGCACAATAAATAGTGTGCACTTGGGACAATTCATTGAAGTATAGTCTTGTCTCTTTTCATGAAGTGCTCCAATTTTTATGACCATAAAATTAGAAAACAGCAACAATCACAGTATTTTATTGATGAAATACTTCAGAAATTGACACTAACCCTGTTTGTTAGTCAGCTCTTGAGGAATGAGTATAAATGCTAGTCATGAAAGTATACCTAAATCAAAGTCAATATTACTGGCTAAAATGTACCATTATTTGTTTTGGCACGAAAATAAGTCACTTTTTCCAATGAATCTATTATGGGGAGTTATATTACAGACACATTTGCTTCTAGCAAGACTGATATGAAGTGGTTTATATTTAATATCAAAGTAGGTAGTTCACTGAATGGGTTTAAAAATAAATATTCTCTTTTCTAAAATATTAAGCTTTCCTAGCTGAAAATATGAACTTTTGCCAGTATCCCTTTGAGAGGGGGAAATGAAAGCAACATTTTTTGAAGTACTCTTCAATGTTATCTGTTCTAATCCAGACTATAGTGTTATAATATCTGTACATTTCATTCGCCAGCTCTATACCAGTCACCCATTTTGATAAAGAAAAAATTGGTCAAGTATTTTAAAATAGCAATTGTACTCAAGTATTCCTTCTAACATGCAAATTAAAGAATTTTTAAAAATCGTTATTAATTACACATTGCACAGCATTTCTAAGCAGGCCCATGTTGATCTGATCTGATAGGAAAAGTAATTTCATTAGTCAGGAGAAACAATATAGATAATATGCGCACACACAGTGTGTGTGTGTGTGTGTGTGTGTGTGTGGAGAGAGAGATGTATTATATTATAAAGAATCACTTCATGCAATTATGAAACTTGAGTAATCACAGACTTTGCAATCAGCAAGATGGAGGCCCAGGAAAGCCAGTGCTGTAGTTCCAGTCTGAGTCAGAAGGTCTGTGACATGGGAGAGCTGATGGTGTTGCTCTTGTCAAAGTCCAGGAACCTGATAAGCAGAAGAGCTGATGAGTATAAGTCTAAAACTAAGAGAAGAACAATAGGCAGAGAAAGCACACGTTCTCCCTGAACCAACCTTTTGGTTTTGTCTTCAGATGAATTGGTCTTCAATGAATTGGATAAGGTCCCATCATTGCACTGGGGAGGGTAGTCTGCTTTACTCAGTCCACAGACTCAAATATAATCTCATCTAGAAAAATGCTCCCAGATGTACACAGAACAATGTTAACCAGATAGGTGGGAACCCCATGGCCCAGTCAAGTTGACAAAAAATTAACTATCATATTAATGCACTATAATTTTATTTATTCAATGATTTCCTTAAGTGAAAAGTCAAATCAAATAATTTGTCTTAAATTCTAACCATTTTACCATGGATAGATCTGTCCCCAACGTTGGTAGAATGTTCCATTATAATTGCTTCTAGGGATTTTAGCATTATTGGATAAATATCAATATGCCATTATTTTTTCTGTTTTATTTTTTTTTATCAAAGGGGAAAGTAAATCTTTTCAATTCTTACACAAGTTGGTTTTATTTTCATAATGTGAATCAAAGTCAATTTCATTTTATGAATTCTGATAATTGGATAGGGGATAGGTAAAACTTAGCAAGATTTCTTATTTCTGATTTTTGGAAATTTCTATTTTATATGAAAACTGATGCAAACATGTCTCTTTCTGTTAACAGTCTGCTTATGTTATTTTCCTTTGACTCAGTACTGATTCCACACTATGAAAGCATTTGTTGGCAACACAAATTTTAGCCATGTCAACCATTATGATGGTATTTACGTTCAATCAGCCCCACTGGTACCTCAGTAGCCCCAGAATGGCAGGATGGTAAAAGCCCTGAGTGGGAAATAAAACAACAGGAATTTTTCAGGCAATGTGAACCTGGGGGTCCAGTTAAGTATAATCACATTATTTATTGAGTGCTTGAACATAAGCCACTTACTCTTCTATAATCTCTTATTTTTTTTTATCTTATTTAATTCTCCCTACAATTCTATGAGACATGTTATTTTCCTCATCTTAAAAAATGATAACCAGTAAAAAGGGTGAGAAGTGAAATGTGAATTGGGTTCCTGTGCCTTGTCTTTGACCCTTAGGGTCATTCTCACAATCCTTATCTAGAGAACCTAAAAGATACATAGACAAGCTCTTGAAGTTAACTGTTGTGGATTGACTATGAGGTCAATGTGGACTATGTGGATTGACCTCCTAAGAGGTCATGAGTGAGACAATGCAGGAGTATTCAGAGGTAAAAGATTAGATTATGAGAGCTGTAAGCTAAACAATAAGTTAATCCATTTGATGGATTAATAATTTTCAAGACCACTGTACTGGGAGGTAACTGTAGGCAGAAAATGTTACTGGAAGATGGTCACTGGGAGTCTCTTTGGGTTTATATCTTGTTCCTTGTTCATGACTCATTCTTTCTCTCTCTCTCTCTCTCTCTCTCTCTTTCTCTCTCTCTCTCTCTCTCTCTCTCTCTCTCTCTCTCTCTCTCTCTCTCTCTCCTCTCTCTTTTTCTTTCTTTCTCTGCTTCCTGGCTGCCATGAGCTGACCACTTTCCTCCTCCATGATCTTCCACCATGATATTCTACCTCACCTCAGGCCCAGAGCACTGGAGTCAGCCAACCATGAAATGAAATTTATGAGACCATGAACTTAAAAAAAAACAAACAAACAACTTTTCCTCCTCTAAGCTGTTGTTGTCAGGTATTTTGGTCATAGCAACAAAAAGCTGAGTAACACTTTACCTCTCAGTTCTTACTTTCTGTGGTCCTTATCACTCTGGATTTTCCACTCTCAAGTTAAACATATTACTTAATATAATCATATTACTTCTTATTTATTCTCTCTAATTCTGCTTTTAGATAAGTAATCAACATAAAATGAGTTAGAATTATCATTTTGTCTCCTTTCCTCATCTTACACATACACACACACACACACACACACACACACACACATACACATACACACACATTGATGTAGTTATTTTCTATAGAATCACTACAAATGGTCTTAGCAAATACTGAATTATTGCTCTTAGGGGAAATACTGGGTTAGGTTCCTGTAAGCCTTTGGTTACAATATTTTCAACTGATCAGTAAATAACCTTGTTTTATGTGTGTTTCTCTTTGAAGACAACATATTCAATATACAGTGCCAATTCATTAACATTGAACTCCCAGCCAACCATACTATAACTCATGCCTGAACAAGTTATCTAGCACAAATATTTTCTCTGAAAGGCACACCAGAGTTTTCTTGCACTTAAGAACACACTAGACAGCACTTCATCACTATGGTTGGTGCCATTTTAAAATGCAAAATCACAAACAAAAAGAAAAAAAAGGCAAAGACCACAGCACTAAATCTACCTTGAATGAGACATTTGTTTTATGAGATGAGAACTGATACAAGAAGGCAGAACATCACCTTGTTTGCCCTCAACTTGGAAATGTGTGTCACATGACTCCATTTTTAATTATTCTGCACATGTGCGTGTCTGCAAAGACTGAAAGGCATCATGAGTATTGATTTGGGGTTTATAAATAAATTGTAACAAATAGGCAAATTTGCAAATACAAAATCCATAAAAACATGAGGATCCATAGTGAATATCTCATCTCTGATTTTTTTGTCTCCCTCACATTTCGTCGTCTTCTCTTTCATCTTCTGTAGAAATAATAAATGAGTAAAAAATACAAATTTCCCTTTCTATCTTTTTCATGTACTCCTTATTTTCTTCTGCTTCTCAGAGTCTTTAGGCCTATTCTATACACACACACACACACACACACACACACACACACACACACACACACAGGCTTTGATTCCAAATTGATTCAGTGCATATTTATGTTGTCAACAATGTTGTTATGGCTGATTATAAAACATAATTATTTTATATTTTTATAATTATTTTAAATTATGCTTTCTAGAGCCTGATTTTTGCTTGACAAATGGTCTTTAAAATATTCCTGATAACAAAGAATCAAAGGTAAGTTCAGGAATTCTTACTTTTTCTTTCTTTTCCTGACCTCTGTATCACCTCATACTACACCAAGGTAAGAATGTCTATTCTTGATTTCTTTAAGCTTCAAATTACTTGCATTTAATTTAGCAATCTGTTCTTCATTGGAGACTAGTTGAATTTACAAAAGCAATTACAACGGTTTCCTGTGACTTTGAAGGATATATATAGTTGTGTTAATTAAGTAGAAGAGGAGAATGTGGATTGCCAGTGATTTTCCAGTGGAAAAAAACAATTGTAGTCATATGTGCAGCATTAATTGCTACATAGGGTAGGAGATTAATATTTTTAACATTTTAAGTGGTTTTGCATAAATGTTAGCAATAAGCAAGCCATTTTATGTCTTATTGGTTTGCATTTTTAATAATATTGGAATGTGAGCCTTCCCATAAAGGGAAGATTGCAACAAAACTGAAATAGTGTTTCAACCTTGCTAGTTATGTGCAAACTGACCCTGTGTACCCTCTTTGGGGAACACTCAAAGACCATGGTACTGTTGGAAAAAAGAGGAGGAGGTAATTTATTTTTAATTTTCCTTACATTTGTGAATTTAGTGCTTGAAAAAGGCTCACAGCACTGGCCAAAGACTCCAAGGAATAGATGCCATGAACACTTCCTCTTTTCTTTTATTACATTAGATTCAGCGTTTTTAAAAGAATAGATCATTAAGTTAGTAAAACCGTTCCAACATATAAATTGGTGTATTCACTTTTACAAAGGTAACATTAGACCAGATTCCTCACTATGAAGTGGAAGAAATCCTCCAAAAATGTAGAGATTAATATTAATTTATTCACAGCAATGACTGAGCCCCTGCCATGTGCCAATCCCTGTTGTAGAACCAGGAAGATACTGGCAGCATAGCAAACGACTCCTCTAGTTAGTTACACTCCATGGATATAAGATTGGTTGTGGCAGAACAGAACATAAAAATTACAATATTTTTAGATAATGCTAAAAAGAATAGCTACCAGTGTGGTTTGTGGGAAGATTGTTTTAAATAGTGAGATCCAGGAAGGATTCTCTCAGGAGGTGATGTTTACCAGATTACAGAGGGCCTTGCATGCCATGGAGGAAATATTGTATCTTAATCTAAGTTCAACAGGAAGCCAACAGAGGATGTAAGCAGGGCAAAGGCAAAATCTGACATTCATTCATAAATGAAATGTTCCCACAAGAAGAATGGACAAGAGAGGGCATGGTGAGGTAAAGTGGACAAAAGATTTAATTCAAGAATCTTAATCATTTTAAACCTAGGTCAAACAGAAGCTGCGACATTTGTTCCTTTTTGTCTGCTCCTAGGCTACTTTATTTAATATAACACTTCTGTTACAGGGTGAACACAGGCTTCTCTCTCCTGTGTTGCATTAGGGAAAGACTGGATAATGGCTTGATGCTGTTGTTCCCAGATTCAGAGCATAGCTGATGCTTAGTTAACACTTGCTAAAGTGAAGTGCCAAACAAAGGCAACACCTTCTGTTCTTAGGAGGCTATTAACACTAAGATAATATGTAGGTAACTGAAGGACTGATACTAAAGAAGCCTCTACAAATGTAGATTTTGAAAGTCATCCTAGTTACTTGAAAGGCTAAATGAACTCTTGAATATGTGGGAGCCAACCCCACATTCCCCTATTTGCATTTCTTACCAAGCGTTGGTTTAAATGAACTCTGCCTTGATACGCATTTAGATGATAGTGTCTGTTTCTTAAACTACATACCAATAAATGCTAAGGTTCACCCCCATATTATCTTTCATAAATAAAAATTCCTTTTTTTCACATTATAAGAGGAAATAGTGTTCATCAAACTTTGAAAAGGTATGCCTATGTGCAAAACTTGATTTCAGCATCACAGTATTTGGAAATTTTCATCAATGAAAAGATGCTAGTCTTTTCTGCTTTCTGAACCTGAATTTGTTAATTTCTGTTATGGCTTGGATGTGAGGTATCCCCCAGAAGCTCAGTGTGAGACAATGCAAGAAGGTTCAGAGGAGAAATGATAGGGTTGTGAGAGTCTTAACCCAATCAGTGATTAATCCCCTGATAGGGACTGAGTGGTAACTGAAGTGGTAGAGTGTGGCTGGAGGAGGCGAGAATTGGGGGCGTGGCTTTGGGGTATAT
This sequence comes from Sciurus vulgaris, assembly GCF_902686455.1. Lineage (NCBI taxonomy): Eukaryota > Metazoa > Chordata > Mammalia > Rodentia > Sciuridae > Sciurus > Sciurus vulgaris. The sequence continues at coordinate 118,410,354 of NC_136463.1, read as the reverse complement.
ATTTGTGTCTGACACGTAGGGCTCTGTCTCTCTGCTTCCTGATCTTCATGGGAGCTGTTTTCCTCTGCCACACTCTTCCTCCATGATGTTCTTCCTCACCTTGAGCCCCGAGGAGTGAAGTTAGCCTCTTATGGACTGAGATCTCTTAAACCCTGAGTCCCCAAATAAACTTTTCCTCCTCTACAGTTTTCTGTCTGGGTCCTTTTAGTCACAGCATTGAAAAAACTGACTATAACAATTCCTTTTATAAACTGTGAGTTAAAAAATGAAATAAAACTAAAAAATCAGAAATCCAAGTACTAGAAATCATTTCAGTGTTTTCTGAACAAAGATTTCTTTTTTCTGAAATGATAATAAATAAAAATAATGACTTATTGCTGTGGTTCCTGGTAAGTTTCTTTTGTTTCTGAAGACCTGACAATTGAAATTCCCTTTCTTAGGAGGAACATACACATCACTGAACTTGGTTCGGTGTAGCCAAGTTCCATGGCATGACTCAAAATTTGTCCCCAAGGGTAAGGTAGACCAGCACCCTCCTTTAAAGTCTAATTAAATTGATAGCAATATCATCTAATTATAACTCCCCCCCTTATCTGGGGCATTGAGAAGTTTTCTCTGTTCTCTAATATAAATACCACCAAGAATATTGTATGCATAATCTCTCTAATTGAAATTATAAAAACATGAATTTGATAAGATATTCCTTCCCTTACTATTCTTTGTAACAAATCATTCAGATTTTAAAGGACTATATTATAGAAAATCTCATAGTTTATTTACCTGTCATTTCCCAGGAAAGATAAAACTGACATGAAAAATAACCAAGAGTTTTGTTTCCCACAAGTCTTCAGTATAGGATTTCTCCAATCAAGTCTGTCTTTTGACAAATGGAGAGAAATACAGTATATAGGACATGACGTCTGATCTCATGAAAGACAAGTGGTATATGAGTATTTCCTTCCAATGTGCATGCTTGTAAACTACCTTACAAAAATTCAGCATCATAGCATTACTGAACACTCAATTTGTAATTGTGGCTGGGTTACAGAAACTTAAATTTCCCTGTTGAGATAAATTGGGCGTCAGTTTCTGTCTTGAAGTTGCTCATTGACTATAGTTGTCCTGTTATTGTAAGATCCAGTTCCAATCAGGGATACAAGAAGGGAGGTGGAGCTTTTTAAATGTTAATTAGTGTTATATATGTGAAAACGAACAATAGACTTAACAAATAGGTCACCTTTTTCTGCCTGGAGCAAAGATGAGCAGATAACAGAGTTTCTGGGGAATTGGAATGCTGATGTTGTGAAGTTCCCTGTTTGGCAATACAAAATCTAAAAGGAATCAAAAAAGAGATACTTAACCATTTTGCATCTAGGGAATACATAGCACCAGAAGGAGAATCAGTTTAAGTAGGATAGTTAAAGAATAATTAATTTGATATTTATTGAATAGAGCATGTTTTCAAGTTCATGATACTGTTATTTGCTAATTAACACGGGCCTTGTGACCTGTGGCAACTTTGAAATTTCTGTGCAGAAGGGCTTTTGAAGCTACATTTGAAGAGCAAGCACTGTGACTTTTAATAAGCCAATTTAGAGTTAACTGGTAACTGGAGGTAGGTGGGTTCTGATAAAAAAAAAAAAAAAAAAAATTGCCCCTTAATGATTTATGACTATGGAAAAGAAATATCTAATCCTCCCCATCTATAAAATGGGATAAGACAACAAATCCTCTCATAACTTTGTATGTGGAATTCAAAAATATCAACCATGGGACTTTATTTAGGTCTGTATTCTTATGAAGTTTATAAAGTAATTAATGAGCCAGTGAATCTAACTGGCTAGAATTTCTGAATTTGGGAGCCAGCTTCCATTTCCAATACAGGAATTATAGTATCTTGAAATTTTACTATGAAAATACTTTTTTTCACAAGGTGTTTGGAAGATTGGATGGGAAAATATATATGAAGCACTTAACAGAATTGTCTAGCACAGAAAACAAAACTGCAACTTCTCCTCCTTCATCTCCTCCTCTCCTTTTCTTCTGTTGTTCTACAACAACAACAACAGCAACAGCAACAAACATTTAAGCTCTTGACTATTCACTCATTCTGCAAACACTTTAGTGCCTGGTCTTCCGTGATACTGCATAGTCATGAATCTCCTTTTACATCTCTGACATTTCTGACTTTGTAAAGGACTTGTTTCTTTGAAGCTGCTCTTAAATTGATAGTATTCCTCAGGATCCCATTCTTGGCCCACTGCTAATCTTACCCTACAAGGTCCCCACAGGGGAACTCTCAGTGCTCCTGTTTCCAGCACCACCTATGTGCTGAGGTCCCCAGCCCCGGTTCTCAGCCATGACTCATTCCTTCAACAAATCTAAAAGTGAACCAATTGTAGCCCTCTTGAACCTTAATGCTTATCATAGCTTTGTGCCAGTCTTTCAATTAATCTCCATGCTCTGGTTGTTTTATCTCAATCTGTGCCTTCCTCACTACCATTTTTATAAATGACCAGACTCAGACCCTATCTTCTCATTACTGTGCATGAGAGCAATACCACAATGCAAACTTAAATAGTTCATTTCTTTGACACACTTCAGTGACAGCATCAGAGTTCCTCCTCTGACCTCCAGGTCCCCATTTAAAATAGCTTCTGTCCACCTATCCAGCCTCTTTTCCAAGCATTTCCAGGGAGTTCATGATTCATCAAATTTGAATATGTATTCCTACTCATAAACCAAACATTTGCTCCTCCTGTTTCCTCTGTCCAAAAGCTCTCCTCCAGTCTCTAGCATGACATTTACTGACTAACTTTTTCTAAATCTTAGGATAACTTGGGAGTCGTGTCGTTTAGAAGGATTGTCCTGACCCACCAGAATGGTGAAAGTGCTCCTCATTTGTACTAATAAGCAATTACCCCCATTGCATTTGCATTTTCATCCATTACTAGACTAGGAGATTCTAGACTTGGAGAAGCATTCATACTCATTTACAATAATTTTCCAGTTTCTGGTACAGTACATGGTATATATGAAATATTCAGTAAATGCTTTTAACTATGTTAATAAAATTAATGCAAGATGAATTAAAAATGCCCCATATCCTTTTTGAGTTATAAATCATAATGAGTTTAGAGAAAGCACAGTGTAACTTTTCAGTTTACTATGTTGTTAATCAATCGTCTTAGAAACTTAAAAGATTAACAGGAAACAAAACTGCAGTTCAAATTATGTTTTATTAAACATAGGTGAAAATAAATTAGACCTTATATATTGCAGTGGTGTCTAAGTAATGTCCTAAAATTATTTTAAGATTGTCATTTTGTGCACACTCAAAAATTGGAAAATTACTTTCTTTTTTAGTCTCCTACGGACCCCTCTAACAGTTCAATCATTTGTGCTCAATTTATTTGAACTCAATTCAGTTCAAGAAATATTTATTAAATTTATATTCGATTTAAGAACTAGGTTGTATCTTTTAATGGGCACCATGTTAATGGTTTCTGTCGAATATGAACTTATATTACGGTAGGGATGTTTAGACAGTGTATAAATAGTATAAGGCAAGATAAACCGAAAACCCTTGAAGAGCTTCAAAAATCTGTAGATAATCAGATAGATAATCAGAGGGAGCAGATTGATTTAGTAGGATCAGAAGTGATTTATGGAGAAACTGGAATGAATCTCCAAAAGCAAGGCATACAAAAGAAGATTCAGTTTATTACTTCAATTTTAATTTGGGGTTACTACATATGGAAGGACCATGGAGAAAATACAGCTTAATTTTGTGTGGTAATAATAAACAGACCTACACTCAGTAGGTTGTGTGATTTAGAAAGTCACTGTCTCTAAGTTTCAGTTTCATAAGATTTTATAGTAGTGAAAATACTGTCTACCTTATTCTGTCATTGGGATGAAACCAGGTTAATATGTTTAGCATCCTGCAGACATGAGGATAGGATGTTAGATGTTTTATTGTTTCAACAACTGCACCTCAGAGTATTAGTAAAGAACTGACTTCACTCAGAAAGCAAGTCTCTAACAAATGTATTTGGGTTTATTTTACTCTTCATTTTTATTGTCATTTGGGTTGAAGTCATGAAAATATTACTTAGGATGTTTGCAGAAAACAAAGGGGATTCCAAGTACATTTATTCCAAGAATTTTGTAGTTGTAAAAGATCTTGCAAACCATTGGTCTCAACATCCTCATATTAGAATAAAGAAAACTGAATTTACTAAAAAGTGTTCATTTAATTTACCATAAAATTTATATGAGATAAAAACAAACCTTTAGATTGTATTTGAGGACATATTTTGTATTAATTATAAGATGTGATTATTCTTATTCTGCATTACCTATTCCATCACAGCAGAAGTAAGTACCACATCTCCAGAAGGAATTGAAAAGTCAAAGAAACACTTCAGATGCCATCACAATGGAAGAACACCTGGAAAGTTATCACTGAGATCTTGTGGAAGGAACACAAGTTGTTCCTCAGTGCAAAGGGAAAAAAAAAAAAAAAATCATGTAGATACAAATCTGAGTCTTATACATTTTAATGGCAACTATGAGGCAAATATTTTGCATTGCTCAGAATAAAGTGCTTAAGCCTATGGGAAGACATTACAAAAGAGAGATTTTAGTTCAAAATAAGGAAAAATTTTCTGAACTTCAGAGCAGTCCAGAATTGGCTACCTTGTAAGATCATTAAGCTAGAAACACATTATAATACTTTCCAATTTACTAACAGCCTAAGTTTCTCTGAATTTGCAAAACTAATAATATTAATTATTTCCAAGGCAATAAAGGCTCAACATAAAATTTATTCTTCCCTGTTCTTACATTTCCAATATGATGTGACTAACATAAATGACTTATGAATTATCTTTAAAGATCTTGTTATCCCAAAAATTTCTTTTAAGATTCTAGTTATATTGAATTAGATTAACTTTACCACTAAATGGTCCTTCATTTTACTTAGGCTTAAAGCATATTCTTTTGCTTTCTGGACACTCAGAGTCATATCGTAAAAGGGAAAACCTACACATATAAAACACTTCTTTGGGCTGACAGGTAGCCTAGTGTTAGAGCACATGCCTCGCACTGCACCCACCCCTAAAAATTCCCTGGCACCACCCACCTTAGGGTCCAGGTATGAGAGATTAAGATGGGAGTGTGCTTGATATTATGACCAGTCTGCACAACACAGCCAGACGCTGTCTCTAAAACAAACAAAACAAAAAAAGTTCCCTTTCAAATGAATATAATAAGAATTTTAGAAATTGCCTGTCATTTGTATCTATATTAGAGAAATGATTTTATTTTGGTTACCAATAAGAAGAAATCAAAAAGAAGTACCAGGAAATAGGTTAAATTGGTATTTAAAATGCAAGAAATAAAGATAAATGAAGAAAAGACCAAGGATGAAGAATGCGAAGTTATATTTAAATATGGATAAATATTCACATTATGTATGGATGAAAATTTAATAGTATTGACATTATTTCCAATTTGTAAAAATTTCTGAATCAGAAAATTTGAGTTCTGATATTAATTTCATAAATTATAGAGTGACCTTGGACACATGGATAAATATTTCAGAACATTTTCTTTTGAAGGTGAGGTAAATGAAGTAACCCAGGGTTATCTGGGGCTCACAAATAATTTTGTTCAGGTATTTTATCAAGAAAAATATATGTCCTACCTTATAATAATAATTTTTGTACAGAAAAAGGTTCTTTTTAAGAAAGAAAAACCTGGGCTTTTATACAAGTGCTTCATTTTACACTGTCAGGATGGTGTGGCTATTTGTCAGAGAATCTTTTGAGACATTATATCTCATATCAGAACTGTCTTGGAGAATAATTGTTTGCTTTGGGGTCTTATGGCAGTAATTCTAAAATCTCTAGAGGCAAGGTTATTTACAGAATAAGGTGAGAAAATTTGGGACATTGCTAAAAAAACAAAGACAGTGTCTTAAAGGAACTTTTGATAAGCACACTAGTATTTGCTATAAAGTCAATCACGATCACAGACTGCCATTAAATTTTATACTCATTATTGGAAGTTAATTGCAATAAGAAATAAGAAACAGAGGGATTCTCTATAATACTCTGAAGATATTGAAGTTGACAATAGCAGAATAGAAGTAAAAACTGGTGCTTCTACAGTAGCACCTACTGCAAAGCCAAGTGCTCATCTAGTACTGAATAAATGTTTGTTGAATGAAGGTCTCAATTAGCTAATCACACCACTGATCAATAAATGAACCAATATTAGAATAAAAATAAAAATATTTTAAACTCAATGGTGATCACTCAGTTTAAAAATTTTTGTTTGGGGACCAGAGTGTTTATTTTTCATCAGTTAAAAATGTACATTTTAACATCAGCAAAAAGCTATAAGACAAAAGTTGGTTATTATCCTACAGAGAAATCAAAATCATAATGCTACTAGATATTTACCATGCAATGTTGATCTTAGTTTGGGACTGTCTGAAATATCTTGTGACATAACAGGGGATTAGCTTATCAAGAATGAAATTTGACAAATTCACAGTATCACAAACATGATTTATGATCAGTTTTCAAAACAAAGCAAAAAAAAAAAATTGCAGTTATGTTGGATTTCAGTTCCTTTGCACCCCATGTAGGAATAGGCTGCATCTCAGATACTAGCAAAGCTTCTATTTAATGAAAATCAATAGAATATAGAGCATTAAATGTGCTGATTCCTTAGATGAATTTGGCCTTAATATGTATACATATGGAATTTATTTAACTGAATTGAAATGCTTAGCAAAATGATTAGAAAGTCCCCTTGAATTTAGAATTTGGTCCCACCAACCCTACCCTATTAAAATGCCAGGACTTTTATTGCAGATGAGTTCAACATATCTCTAGAAGACAAAAGACATTCAAAAGCACAGTCTTTTAATATGAGCTTCTGTACTTACTAATGCAGGTGCAGCCACCTATTTTACAAGATTCTTATTAATGAATATAGAAGAGCAGGATAAAGTGATGAGAGTTTAATTTATTTTGGAAGTAATGGTTTGTACAGTAATTATCGAGAAGCAGCCACTTGTCAAAGGGAATCAGTAACAAGTGCAGTTGGGAGAGGTTTTCTGGTACATAGCATCATGAAATGTTTGACTTTGTAGTGAAAATGGACTCCATAAGTAAAGTTAATTTTGCTTAAAAATAAAAAAAATTATAAGCTGATTATGTTTGAGGAACTACATACACAAGTACATATGTAATGATTGTTTTACTCAATTTTTAAAATTATGACCAAATAAAACATAAATAAAGGTCTCAATGACACCTAGGCAGAATTTAGCATTTAACATTGACCAATGTTCCTTTCCACACTTAAAGAACTTGACCTTGCTTGAAAAGGCAACACTGCCTCATGTCTGTGAGAAGGGAAGTTGGGGTCACAAAGTCCATAGCCAAATGCCAGGAGACAGCGTCTTGAGGGATAGCCATAATAAACTCAAGAACATTATTAAGGAACATACAACTCCTCAGTGGCAGAGAGCAACTTCCATTCCAGAGAGCCTGATTATACTCCCAGAAGGAATAGTCCTTGAAAAGTTGCTACCTAGTCAGGGTGTTTGGATTTTGCATACTTTATGGCTTCTGGTTTCGCAGGGAAGAAGCAGATGAAGACATCAATGGAAAATATATTTTAAAATAAATTTTAAGAAAAAGACTAAGTACAAATATAATGTTCTGTGTTCTCCAAAGAAAACAGGGAAAAACACAATACAAGCTCAAAATTGGGCCTCCTCTAAAGAATGTTTTAAATTTTTTTTAAATTTGGTGCTGGGAATTGAACCCAGGGACACTTTTAATACTGAGCTACATCACCAGACCTTTTTAATATTTTGTTTTGAGTCAGGGTCTCACTAAGTTGTTTAAGGTCTCGCTAAGTCACCAAGGCTGACTTTGAATTCAGCCCTCTTCCTCAATCTCCCAAATCTCTGGAATTACAGACACCATCATGGAGAGTTATTTTTGGTAATTCTTCAGGCTTCACCGGACTCTATACTTTGGTCAAATAAACTAGGTTGAAATGAAGAATAAGCAGTCAAGGAAACTAATGACTGGCTTAAACTATTCAATATTTCCACTTAAAAAATTGACACAGAACACTGTCACTTTGTGTTACATTTGTATTAAAATATAATATGACTTAATAAATTCATAAGAAAAGAGCATAAAAAGCAGAAAATCTAATTTAATCATATCTACCTCTGATTGTAGACATATCTAATTTAGCAGAATAAATACCATGTTCCAGTTATTGCATAGGAGAATAATCAGTGAATGTCTCAACCTCTTTTTAAATTCATTTTAATTTTTTTTTATTTGTTCATTTTAGATGTACATGACAGTAAAGTGTATTGTGACATATTATACATACTTGGACTATAACTGCCATTCTTGTGGTTGTACATGATGTGGGGTTACACTGGTCCTATATTCAAATTATGTCCGATTCATTCTGTCTTTCTTATTCACATCCCTTCTCCTTCCCTGTCCAGTCTGTTGAACCTCTCCAACCCCAGCCTATTGTGAGTCAGCATCTATATATCAGAGAGAATATTTGAACATTTGGCCTTTGGTTTTCTGGGATTGACTTATTTCACTTAGCAAAGATAGTCTTCAATTCCATCCATTTACTGGTGAATGCCATAATTTCATTCTTCTTTATGGCTAAATAATATTCCATTGTGTATATGTACCACATATTCTGTATCTATTCATCTGTTGAAGGGCAATTAGGTTAGTTCCATAGCTTAGTTATTATGAATTGAGCTGCTATAAACATTGATGTAGCTGTTATTACTATAGTGAACTGATTTTAAGTCCTCTGCATATATGCCTAGGAGTGGGATAACTGGGTCAAATTCCAAATTTTCTAAGAAATCTCCATACTGTTTTCCAGAGTGGTTGCACCAATTTGCAGTTTTACCAGCAAAGTATGAGTATACCTTTTTCACATCCTCAACAAAATTTATTGTATTTGTATTTTTGATAATTGCCATTCTGACTGGAATGAAATAGAATCTCAGTGTAGTTTTAATTCACATTTCTCTAATTGCTAGAGATACTAAACAAATTTTCATATATTTGTTGACTGATTGTACTTCTTCTCTGAATTACCTGTTCAGTTCCTTCTCCCATTTATTGATTGGGTTTTTTTTTGTTGTTGTTGTTATTGTTGTTTTTTGAGTTCTTTATATATCCTGGAGTCTGATGCTCTATCTGAGGTGCAGGTGGCAAAGATTTTCTTCCATTCTGTAGGCTCTCTCTTTAGTATTTCTCAATCTCTTCCTCTGAAAATTGTACTATAAAATGACTTTTTAAAAATGGCAGTTATAACTTAATATCTAACAATGTCATATAATAACAAGGGTCAGATTTATCTTCTTACCCAAAAGAATAAAAAAAATCAGATGTTTGAAACAACAGATTTTATCAAGGATAATGATCACTGAGAGCAAAACAAAGGTGAGCCATAAAACTAAGGCCCAGGTTACTGCCTTGAAGGAATTCACAGGGACAAATTCACAGGGAAGAACAACACAGGTGGAGTTCAGTAGACTCCCCAAGTTGAGTTAGCTGAGAATCCAGGGAGATAAAGGCAGCTAGAGTTTGTGGACAGATAATGGAAAAGAAAGACTAAACAAAGGGAGGATTCCTGGAGTTTTTGACACTGACTCCCTCAAGATTTTGGCAGAATATTGATCAGTACATACATGTGTGGCAAATACCTGAGCTAGGCAGGGGTTGAATATCTGAAAAAATTTTATAGATTTGTACACATGGGTCTATGACTTCACCCTTTGTTCTACTCAGACTGAAACACCTCATATTTTATGGAGAATTAGAAGATGTATTCAGAAATTTCTTCTGTTGGTAGTGGAGAACAATTAGACATGGAATAAACACTGTTCTATTTAATGCTTAACATATTTTTAAAAGTAAATTCCAACAGTATTCAACAGGCTCCAAGTTGCTCAACTGTATCTCAGAACAAAAGTAAGAATATATTTATACCAAAATATCAGCATTCAAATCGATAAATGACTAATATCCAATCATAAATTGTCAGTGATAAAAAGAAAGAGAATAAGACTCATACAGAGAATAATCACCAAATCAAAATGGACCCAATATTGATGAAGATATTTGAATTAGCAGAAAGGGGCATTGAAACAGTTATAAGGGTATTCTGTGTGTTTGCAAAGTTAAGAATAAATGTGGAACATTAATAAGATAATAGAAATCAAATTTTTTACATTGAAGTTAGAACACCTATGGTACAGGCAGTTAAACTATTTGTAATGAAATTTTTTTTAAATTTAAAAGAGTATTAAAATGCAAAAAATAATCAAGGAGCTGTGATCTAATTTCACGTGCCCTGATATGGAGTCCCTCAAACAAGGAAAGAAAGAGACAGACAGAAAAAAAATTATTCAAAATAACAGTGGATGAGAAATTTGAAATTTGATGAAAACTATAAAGTGGCAGATAGAATAAGTTCAATAAATTCCAAGCACAAGATACATAAAAAAAATTACAGTAAAGCACATAATAATCAAATTGGTCAAAACTGTAACAAAAATATTTTAGTGTCTGCCACAGAAAAGAAGACATTTTGTCTTGAGAGGAATAAATTCAAGGATGAGATCAGATATTTCATCAGAAACAAGGCAAGCAAGAAAACAGTAAAGAAGCAATTTACAGCATTGAAAGAAACACAGTATATAATATCAGGAAAATACCTTTCAAAAATAATGATGAAATAAAGAGTATTTGGACATGTAAATGGTTATGAATTAATCTCCAGAAAATAAAACTGCACTTCAAGAAATGTTACAGTCAATTTTTCAATTATAGTCAGTTTTTCAGTCATTTTCAAGCAAATGACTCCAGATAGAAATACAGGTCTACACACAGGAACAGAGAATAACAGGTAAGTGCATATGATTATTTTCTTATTATTTTCAAAATTTTCTTCACATGATAATTGACATTCTAAACAAAAAAAGATAAAACAATGTAGTATAGAATTGATATGCAAAAAAGCAAAATGTATGTTAAGAAACTCATAAATCCCAGGGGGAAAATTGAAATACACTAGGCTAAGGTTCCTATCCTACATGTGAGTGATATAACATCATCATAAAGTAAAATGTGATGACTTGAAGATGAACTCCATAACCTAAAAACACCTATAAAATTTAATCAAAGAGTTACAGCTCAGAATTTTTTTTAAAAAGTAGAATGGGAAAATATTTCTTAAGAAAGCCAGGAAAAAAGAAAACAGATGGAACAGATATTTTTAAAAATAGTGAGATGACAAATTTTAATATCCATATTAATAAACACAATAAGTGTAAATGTCTAAACACCAAACTAGAGGACTGAGATCTTCATATCAGATTATAAAGCAAGAATCAAATATGACCTGCTTGGAGGAAACTGTGAAATATAAGTCCAATATATTAAAATGCAGGAAAAATACATATCATGCTAATAATAATCAAAGGGGCTGAAGTAAATATTCAATATGAGATAAGGTAAATTTAAGAGAAAGAGTCTATACCATGCTAATAATAACCAAAGAAAGGCTGAAGTACATTTGCTAGTATCAGATAAAGCAAATTTAAGAATAAAATTATCATTAGGAAGAAATCATTTTATTTCATAATTTTTTAAAAACTCAAGAATACATTACTGTAACAAATGTTTATGGATCTAATTTTAGTTTCAAAATACATGAAACAAAACAAAAACCAATACCATTTCAAAAAAATAGACAAATTAATAATTATAGTAGGAAGTTTTAAATCTTTTCTCAATTATCACCAAATAAAACAAAGAGAAAAAAAAGATATAGACAAAATAGATATATACTTTATTATATAAAGTAACTGTAATTTTATAAAATACTATACTCAACAACATCAAGATATACATTCTTTTTTTTATTAAAAATCATAAATTTACATAGGGCAATGTTGTTTGATTCATTCTGTTATTTTCTTCCCTTCCCCCCCACGCCTCCCACCACTCTTTTCCCTCTATACAGTCCTTCCTTCCTCCATTCTTACCACCTTCCTTATCCCTAACCCTAAACCTAACCCTAACCCTAACGCTAAACCCTCCAACCCCCCATTATATGTCCTCATCCACTTATCAGCGAGATCATTTGTCCTTTAGTTTTTTGAGATTGGCTTATCTCACATAGCATGATATTCTCCAATTTCATCCATTTGCCTGCAAATGCCATAATTTTATCATTCTTCATGGTGGAGTAATATTTCATTGTATATATATGCCACAGTTTCTTTATCCATTCATCAACTGAAGGGCATCCAGGTTGGTTCCACAATCTGGCTATGGTGAATTGAGCAGCTATGAACATTGATGTGGCTGTAGCTCTGTAGTATGCTGATTTTAAGTCCGTTGGTATAGGCCAAGGAGTGGGATAGCTGGGTCAAATGGTGGTTCATTCCAAGCTTCCTGAGGAATCACCATACTGCTTTCCAGAGTGGCTGCACTAATTTGCAGCCCCACCAGCAATGTATGAGTGTACCTTTTTCCCCACATCCTCGCCAACACCTATTGTTACTTGTGTTCTTGATAATCGCCATTCTAATTGGGGTGAGATGGAATCTTAGGGTAGTTTTGATTTGCATTTCTCTTATTACTAGAGATATTGAACATTTTTTCATATATCTGCTGATTGCTTATACATCTTCTTCTGTGAGTGTCTGTTCATTTCCTTAGCCCATTTGTTGATTGGATTATTTGTATTCTTGGTGTAGAGTTTTTTCAGTTCTTTATATATTCTGGAAATTAGCACTCTATCTGAAGTATGAGTGGCAAAGATATTCTCCCACATTCTCTCTCTTCACATAACTGATAGTTTCCTTTGCTGAGAGAAAGCTTTTTAGTTTGAAACTATCCCAGTGGTTGATTCTAGGTTTTATTTCTTGGGCTATGGGAGTCCTGTTAAGGAGTCTGATCCAAAGCCAACAAGTTGAAAGTTTGGACCTACTTTTTCTTCCATAAGATGCAGGGTCTCTGGTCTGATTCCGAGGTCCTTGATCCATTGTGAGTTGAGTTTAGTGCAGGGTGAGAGAGAGGGGTTTAATTTCATTCTGTTGCATATGGTTTTACAGTTTTCCCAGCACCATTTGTTGAAGAGGCTATCTTTTCTCCATTGCATATTTATGGCCCTTTTGTCTAGAATGAGAAAATTGTATTTATTTGGGTTTGTGTCCATGTCCCCTATTCTGTACCATTGATCTACCTGCCTAATTTGGTACCAATACCATGCCGTTTTTGTTACTATTGCTTTGTAATAGAGTTGAAGATCTGGTATTGCGATAACCCCTGCTTCGTTCTTTCTACTGAGGATTGCTTTAGCTATTCTGGGTTTTTTATTCTTCCAGATGAATTTCATGATTGCTTGTTCTATTTCTGTAAGGTACATCATTGGGATTTTAATTGGAATTGCACTGAATCTGTATAGCACTTTAGGTAGTATGGCCATTTTGACAATATTAATTCTGCCTATCCAAGAACATGAGAGATCTTTCCATCTTCTAAGGTTTTCTTTAATTTCTTTCTTTAGTGTTCTGTAGTTCTCATTATAGAGGTCTTTCACCTCTTTTGTGAGATTGATTCCCAAGTATTTTATTTTTTCAAGGCTATTGTGAATGGGGTAGTTTTCCTAAGTTCTCTTTCTGAAGATTCATCACTTATGTATAAAAATGCGTTGGATTTATGAGCATTGATCTTGTAACCTGCTACTTTGCTGAATTCACTTATGAGTTCTAAGAGTTTTCTGGTGGAATTTCCAGGTTCCTCTAAATATATAATCATGTCATCAGCGAACAGGGATAGTTTGAGTTCCTCTTTTCCAATTCGTATCCCTTTAATTTCTTTGGTTTGTCTAATTGCTCTGGCTAGAGTCTCAAGAACAATGTTGAATAGAAGTGGTGAAAGAGGGCATCCCTGCCTTGTTCCAGTTTTTAGGGGGAATACTTTCAGTTTTTCACCATTTAGAATGATATTGGCCATGGGCTTAGCATAGGTGGCCTTCACAGTGTTAAGGAATGATCCCACTACCCCAATTTTTTCTAGTGTTTTCAGCATGAAGGGATGCTGTATTTTATCGAATGCATTTTCTGCATCTATTGAAATAATCATGTGATTCTTAACTTTTAGTCTGTTGATATGGTGAATGACATTTATTGATTTCCGGATGTTGAACCAACCTTGCATCCCTGGGATAAAACCCACTTGATCATGGTGCACTATCTTTTTAATATATTTTTGTATGCGATTTGCTAAAATTTTGTTAAGAATTTTTGCGTCGATGTTCATTAAGGATATTGGTCTGAAATTTTCTTTCCTTGATGTGTCTCTGTCTGGTTTAGGTATCAGGGTGATATTGGCTTCATAGAATGAGTTTGGGAGGGTTCCCTCCTCTTCTATTTTATGGAATACTTTGAGAAGTATTGGAATGAGCTCTTCTTTAAAGGTTTTGTAGAACTCAGCTGAGAACCCTTCTGGCCCCGGACTTTTCTTTGTTGGTAGGCTTTTGATGACCTCTTCTATTTCATTGCTTGAAATTGATTTATTTAAGTTGTGTATGTCTTCCTCGTTCAGTTTAGGTAATTCATATGTCTCTAGAAACTTGTTGATGTCTTCAAGGTTTTCTGTTTTGTTGGAGTATAGATTTTCAAAATAGCTTCTAATTATGTTTTGTATTTCACTCGTGTCTGTTGTGATATTTCCTTGTTCATTCCGAATTTTGGTAATTTGAGTTTTCTCCCTCTTTCTCTTTGTTAGCGTGGCTAAGGGTTTATCAATTTTTTTTATTTTTTCAAAGAACCAACTATTTATTTTGTTAATTTTTCCGATTGTTTCTTTTGTTTCAATTTCGTTGATTTCGGCTCTGATTTTAACTATTTCCTGTCCTCTACTACTTTTGGTTTTGGTCTGCTCTTCTTTTTCTAGGGCTTTGAGCTGTAGTGTTAAGTCGTTTATTTGTTGATTTCTACTTCTTTTGTTGAATGCGCCCCATGAAATAAATCTTCTTCTAAGTACTGCTTTCATAGTGTCCCAGAGATTTTGATATGATATGTCTTTGTTCTCGTTTACTTCTAAGAATTTTTTTATTTCCCTCCTGATGTCTTCTGTTATCCATTCATCATATAATAGTGTATTATTTAATCTCCAGGTATTGGAGAAGTTTGTTTTTTATTCTGTCATTTATTTCTAATTTCAATCCATTATGATCTGATACAAGGTGGTATCTCTATCTTCTTGTATTTGCTAACAGTAGCTTTGTGGCATAAAACATGGTCTATTTTAGAGAAGGATCCATGTGCTGCTGAGAAGAAAGTGTATTCGTTCTTTGTTGGATGGTATATTCTATATAAGTCGGTTAAGTCTAAATTGTTGATTGTGTTATTGAGATCTATGGTTTCTTTATTCAATTTTTGTTTGGACGATCTATCCAGCGGTGAGAGAGGTGAGTTAAAATCACCTAGTATTATTGTGTTGTGGTCTATTTGATTTCTGGAATTGAGAAGGATTTGTTTGACGTACATGGATGAGCCAATGTTTGGGGCATAGATATTTATGATTGTTATGTCTTGCTGATTTATGCTTCCCTTAAGCAGTGTGTAATGTCCTTCTTTATCCCTTCTGACTAGTTTTGGCTTGAAGTCCACATTATCTGAAATGAGGATAGATACTCCAGCTTTTTTGCTGTGTCCATGTGCATAATATGTTTTTCCCCATGTGCATAATATGTTTTTCACCTTTAGTATATGGGTATCTCTTTCTATGAGATGATTCTCTTGCAGGCAGCATATTATTGGATTTTTCTTTTTAATCCAATCTGCCAATCTATGTCTTTTGATTGATGAGTTCAGGCCATTAACATTCAGTGTGTTATTGTGATATGATTTGTATTCCCAGTCATTTGACTCATTTTTGTTTTTTGATATGATTTGGTTTCTCCTTTATTTGGCTATTCCTTTAGGCTAGTTCCTCCCTTTGCTGAATTGCATCATTGTTTTTCATCTCTTCCTTATGGAATATTTTGCTGAGAATGTTCTGTAATGTCGGCTTTCTTTTTGTAAATTCCTTTAGCTTTTGTTTATCATGGAAGGATCTTATTTCATTGTCAAATCTGAAAGTAAGTTTTGCTGGGTGTAAGATTCTTGGTTGGCATCCGTAAATCTGCTGATATTCTTATTGGTTTCCCCCTAAATGTAATTTGATTCTTTTCTCTTGCGGCCTTTAAAATTCTGTCTTTATTTTGTATGTTTGGTATTTTCATTATAATGTGCCTTGGTGTGGGTCTGTTGTAATTTTATATACTTGGAGTCCTATAAGCCTCTTGTACTTGGTTTTCCATTTCATTCTTCAGATTTGGGAAATTTTCTGATATTCTTTCATTGAATAGATTGTTCATTCCTTTGGTTTGTTTCTCTAAGCCTTCCTCAATCCCAATAATTCTTAAATTTGGCCTTTTCATGATATCCCATAATTCTTGTAGATTCTGTTCATGATTTCTTACCATCTTCTCTGTTTGTTCAACTTTGTTTTCAAGATTAAATATTTTTTCTTCGATATCTGAGGTTCTGTCTTCCAGGTGTTCTATCCTATTGGTTATGCTTTCTATGGAGTTTTTAACTTGGTTTATTGTTTCCTTCATTTCAAGGATTTCTGTTTTTTTTTTTTTCAGTATCTCTGTTTATTGAAGTGATCTCTTGCTTCCCATATTTGCTCTTTTAACTGTTGATTGGTGCGATCATTTAATGCCTGCATTTGCTCTATCATCTCTTCCTTCAATGTCTGCATTTGCTCTTTCATCTCCTCGTTTTCTTCCCTGATTGTTTTAATCATGTACATTCTGAACTCCCTTTCTGACTTTTCTTCTGCTGTGCTGTCATTGGGTTTTATTGATATAGTATCTAGGTTTGTTTGGGACATTTTCTTCCCTTGTTTTCTCATATTGGTCAGATGTCAGTGGGACTCTGTGATATTGCAGATTTTCTCTATTGGCTTATAGTGTCCCTGTAGATTTCCAGTGTATCACCTCCCAGCCTTCAGTAGCCTGAAGTCTTGGAGTATCTTGATAATGCAGTGCTTCCAAAGAAAGCTGCCCCTAGCCCGCTACTGATTCCAGGGAGAGAGACCTGGAGAGGTCTGTGGCTGCCCTGCCCTGGTCCCAGAGGCTGCTTGCAGGTCGGAGCTCTCTGCGGTCTTGGGAACTTTTGGCTGGCTCTGTGTAGAAAGGCTCTCACTGGGCGGTCTTCTCCGAGAAGCTAGCCTAGAAAGGCGCTTCCCGCCGGAGGGAGCCGGGCTGCTTGGGGAAGTCCCTGGCTGCCCTGTCCTGGTCTCTGAAGCAACCTGCTGGCTGGCCGGAGCTCACCGCGCTGGCTCAGGGACTTAGAGCTGCTTCTGTGCAGAAAGGCTGTCACTGGGGGGCCTGCTCCGCGAAGCTGGAGAATCTGGCCCTGTGGGAGGAGCCCACCACCTGAGTACTCAGGGCTGCCTGGGGGAGACTCTAGCTGCCCTGCCCTACTCTAATAAGCCACCCAAATCCGAGCCTGCCGCCCGGGCTGAGCTTAACCGGGTGGGGGAGACTCACCCTGTGATTCTATTTTAGTCTGAGTCTCTCAGTGCCTCTCCTCTTGAATCCTTGGTTCTGGAGCGAGTGGAGATGCAGTCACCCTCTAGTCCGCCATCTTGGATCACAAAGCATGTTCTGAAAAAGAGGTGCACAGTCACACAGCACCCCAGACCTCCAAGCCTTCCTCTGGGTTATGACAGATTTTACAACCAGCCGGTCAACAGCCCTGCAACTGATGGTGGATCTCTCACAGCCAACTGAGGGTTCAAGTTAGAAGTCACTCGCCTCGGCCACTCTCGGCGTCTGTCACATTCTTTTCAAGTAAAGTGTACTCAACATATTTTCCAAAACCGTAAATTATTGAGTAATAACACAACTCTCAATAAATTAAAAATAGTTCAAGTTATAGAAAATATGTTCTATAACCAGAATAGAATAAATATGATATGAATAACAGTAAAGTATTTCAAAGATTTAAAAACTAAATAAGATAGTTTTAAATAAACCATTAATCATAGTATAAATTAAAAACAAAACCAGAAATTATTTTTGAACTGAAGACAAATGAAAGCACACATAAAAATCTGTGGGATGTTATTAAAGCAAACTAAAGGGAGAAATTTAAAGAACTGAACACTTATGTTAGAAAAGAAAAAAGTCTCAAATCAATAACCTCAATTTAAGTTTGAATCTTAAGAAAAATAAACACAGCAAAAATGAAATAATAAAAATCATAGTAGAAATTAGTAAAAGAAAATGAAAAACAGTAAAAAAAAAAAAAAAAAAAAACTATTAAACCCCAAATTACTTCTCTGATCAGATTTCCAAAAATTGGGAAAAAGAAAACAAAACAAAACAAAAACTCTAACCAGAACAATCAGGAAAATTTTATAAGACACAAATTACTAATATATTAATATTAAGATTTAAAGAGGTGATATCACTAATATGTGTATGTTTGTGTCTGTGTATGAATACTATTACAAAACATTTTATGCCAAAAAATCTGAAACTTAAATAGCATAGATATAGTATTTAAAAGAAATAGAGCACAGTACTTATTCTAGAAGAAATGAAAAACATAATTGCTGTATATCTATTAAAGAAATTGAAATTATAAATAAAAACTTTCTCACAAAACCAACTCCAGGCCCAGATGGCTAGTGAAATCTACTAAATAGTTAAAAACTAAATAATACCAGTTCTGTATAAAACCTCCTTGAAAATTAAAAATAAAGGAATATTCACAACTCATTCAACAGAGCCAGTATCACTCTGATACAAAAAAATCAGGTGAATATATTCCAAGGAAATAAAACTACAGGTCAATAACCCTTATCAACCTAATGTAAAATCCATGGAATACATTAAAAAATGAACAATATTTTTTTAAAAATTTTAACAAGTGGAATCCAATGGTACCTAAAAGTAATAATACATCATGACCAAGTGGGAATTTTCTACTCTTAGTTTAACATTAAAAAGTCAGTCAATGTAATTTGCCATAATAAACTAAAAAATAAATATCATCTGACCATCTTAACAGATACAGAAAAAGCATATGACAAGCTAAAGCATCCAATCTCTCAGCAATCTAGGATCAGAGGTAGGTTTTCTATACTTGATGAGCAATTTCCTTAAAAAGTCTACAGGAACACCATGTTTAATAAAGATTGAAATCTTTTCCAAAGATGAAGAATAAGGTAAGGATTCACTTCCACATTTTACTTGAGTTTCTAAGCCAGTGAGATCCTCAAGAAAATAAATTTTAGGCATTCAAATTGAGAAGACAGAAGGGAAACTGTCATTTCAGGTATCATGATCATCTATGTAGATAATTTAGTAAAACTAATAAGAAATATAAATATGTAAATTTAGCAATATTAAACTTGATGTGAAATAAAGAGACAAAATTATAATTCTATATACTAGCAATGTACCATTGGAAACTGATTTTTTTTAAAAAAGCTATTAACCAAAATATCAAACAAATGAAATAAAGATAAATGTGGTCAAAGGTGTGTATGTGTGTGTGGGGTAGGCAATAGTACATTGAAAACTGCAAATATTACTGAGAAAAAGCTAAAAGGATACAAGGAAATAAAGATAGAAAATATGTCCCAGAGTCAAAAGACTTAAAGTACTTAAAATATAAATTCTACTCAGTGTGATCTATAAATTAAACACAATCCCATTCAAAATTAATAAATTGATTATAAAATTTATATGGAAATGAAAAAGACCTAGTATATCCAGAACAACTTTGAAAAGAAAAACAGTTATTTAATTACATGATTTGATTTCAGGACTTATAAGTAAGCTATATTTACCAAGATAAAGTGGTATCTGGCATAAAGAAAGAGCTAATATCAATGAGACAGAATAGAATGTCCAGAAATATATCAATACATATATGGAAAACAATTTTGACAGTAATTCAAAAGAAATTTAGTAAAAAATGTACAATCTCTTCCAAAAAATGATGCTAGAAAAAAATAACATCCATACATATTTTTAAAAAACTTTAATATATATTTACACAATATACAAAAATTAATTCTAAAGAGAATATAAATGTAAATATAAAACCTAAAATAACAAAAGATTTGAAAATCAACACAAGAAAAAGTCTTGTGGCCTCAGACTTGGGCAAACATTCCTTAGATATAATACCAAAAGTACAATCTCTAAGAGAAAAAAATTGATAGAGTGCATTAAAATTTAACATTCTAAAATTCATTCATTAAAAAATTTTTAAATTTCCTTTTTTAAAATTATTTTATTTTTTTACTTTTTACAGACTGTATTTTGATTCATTGTACACAAATAGGGCACATCATTTCATTTTTATGGTTGTACATGATTAGATTCATACCATTCATATAATTATACATTTACATAGGGTAATGATGTCTGTCTCATTCCACGATTTTTCATACTCCCCACTCATTTTTTTCTACATAATCTAAAGTTCCTCCATTCTTCTCTCACTCCCCATCACCCCCACTCCCATAATATATCATTCTCCACTTATCAGGGAAAACATTCGGCTTTTGGTATTTTGGGATTGGCTTATTTGAAGAAAATACTAAGTGAATGAAGCCATAGAAAATTCACACATTGAGAGAAAACATTTGGAAATCACATATCTGATAACGGACTTCAACCTAAAACATATAAAACTAAAAATTCATTAATATACTGATAAACTAACCAATTTTTTTAAAAAAGAAAAGATATTTCACCAAAGAAGATATAGGAATATCCCACAAACAAAAGAAAAGTTGTTCAACATTGTAAGTCATTAAAGAAATGTAAAATAAATCCATAATCATAAGCCACTATATACCTATTAGCATGGCTAAAATTTCAAGTCCTGACCATATCAAGGGTTGTTCAGGATGTGGAATAACTAAAATTCTCATATGCTGCTGGTACAACTATTTTGCAAAACAATCTGACAGTTTCTTAAAAAAGGAAAAAATGCATAACTATTATATCATAAGACCTGGACATTCCACTTCTAGGTGTTGACACAAGATACAGAAAGTGATGCAAAGGCATTGCTGTGGTTTCCATTTTTGCCAACCCTCAAAATTCACATGTTGAAATCTAATCACCAATGTGATGGTGTTAGAAATGAGGGCTTTGGACGGTGATTAGCTCATATAAGGACACAGCTCTCATAAATGAGATTAGTGCCGCTGGAGGACAGGACCCAAGGGAACTTAGCCCTGCAGGACATATCTCTAAACCAGGAAATGGACTCTCTCCAGACATCAAATCTAGTTGTGCCTTGACAAAGAACTTCCCAACCTCCAAAAGCATGATAAATAAATTTCCATTTATGACTACCCATTGTATAGTAGTTTGTTATGGCATCCCACATAGACTAAGAAAGATATGCATTTGAATATTCATTGAAGTTGTATTTGCTATAGTCCAAAAAAGAAAAAAAAGATGGAGGGGAATGTCTCAAATAATTGTGGTATACTCAAATGATGCAAAACACAACAATTAACAGCAATGAACTGTTGATCCAAGCAACAACATATTTGACTGTCAAGATAACTATGTGAAGGGAAAGAAGTCAGACTACTTAAAATCCATATGATTTTATTTAAAACCCTAGAAAGTATAATCTAGTTTATAGTAAAAGAAATCAGATCAGTGTTTGGATGAACACAGGTCTCAGGGCAACATAGGTACAAAGGAATGGGAAGGGATTATGAAGGGTCAGGAGAAAACCTTTGGGTATAATAAATATATTCCCTATCTTGATTTTGAAGATGGTTTCATAGTTGTTAAATATTTATCAAAATCTATCAAATTTTATACCTTTAATGTGTGCAGTTCATTTTACATCAATTATATCTCAATAAAGCTGTGTTGGAAAAATGTAGTTTGTGGCAAATCATTATTTTGTACCTGCTGCAATTTGAAAATTATTTTATTAAGTTCTATATTGCTAGTCATTTCTACTGACCACTCTGATTGCATGCTTAGTACTTGCCAAAATTTAGCTTGCAGTTGCTTTCAGCCTTTGTCCTCATCATGCCAATTTTCTGTTTATCTTTGCCCAAAAAATTGCCTATGCCAAGAAAACTGTCATAGTCCAGTCTTCTGGATGTAACTCCCCTTTGGGCAATTTAGTTGTTAATATCTTTCCCTTATTTCCCAAGATCTTACTGACTGAAGACAGGTAATATCACTCTCTCTCACTCAGCTTACCAGTCTTTCAGGTTATGTATCAGTTTCAATTCATGTTAACTAAAGCATACATATACCCAGTTTCAATGAAGAAAGCACACAGGAAATGAAAGTTTAATACCACTCACTAAACATTAGGGTCCTAGAAAGGTCTACTGCTGGTGTATCTTAACTTGGTTATAAGATATTGAATATTACTTGTCTCACAATGTGGTTAAAACCAATCTCTTTCGACTGCATTTATCTACCTTCTAGCAGCCTTGTTCCTGAAGCATTCCCAGTGGAATGCTTGTCTCCTAGTTGGTACTATAGAGAGATTTCTGGAATCTATTTGAAATATATTTCTATTTGTTCCACCAAGAAGCAAAGGAGATATATCAACTGCCTTAACACCCTGAAGCATTGATATTTAAAAATTATTTCTTCCAATTTTATTATATTTTTCTCTTTCATAGGAAACTTAGATTTTAAGCAGTTCAATCACCTGATCAGTTGCCTGGTTTTAAATTTCTATTTTCTTTTGTGTAATAGATTTTAAAATGCTAAATTAGCTCATTTAAATATGCAATTAAATTAAATTGATAATGCATGATTAAGTAATATGTAGATTTTACTTAGCACCCTTCTGATTTCTTCAAATCATCTTTTTGTAAAATTGTAACATTGAGAAGAATCTGTTATAATTCCACAATTTTGTGGAATCTTAAAGTTAGAAACAAAAGAGATTAACTAGTTCAATATTTGCTCTGTTTTATGAAACTATCACCTTACCTGATTTTCGGTTTCTCCATATCAATACCTCCCACTTACTACAGATTAACATGTGGCTAGTGATGTGCTAATGCTTTTCCAATATTATTATATTTAATCCTACAAGAACACAATTAGTATTACTGTATCAAATTTACAGACTAGGAAACAGATCTCTAAGGAGTTAATGATGTTTCTCTCAGTTTTACAGCTAAAATAAGGTGAATTTGAGATTAAGCCCAGGTCCATGGATGGCATAATCCATGCTCTTACTACTAACCATATTGTATATCTATAAAGCAAGGACAGTGTAAAATTAAATGAGATAAAAATGAAAGGGGAGAGTTCAGTGCCTAGGAAATGGTAGCTTTCTAATGGTAGCTTCCTAAGGATAGTTCTGAGCATCTCTCAACAAGTGATCAATTTGTCCTCTACTGTAATTCTTATGGCAAGGAAGAGTTGACTGTCTTACAATTCTTTTCCATTTCTGGATAATTCTAACTCATGGAAGATGCTTTCTTATATTGAGCTGAAAACTGCTCCCCTATAGCTATCACCCCTTTGACCTATTTCTGCCCTCCAGTTGGAATATTGATTGTGATTTCATTAAATTTAGAGCTTAATTTAAGGAGAATTGGCATCTTTACAATATTGAGTCTTCTTATCCAAGAATAATTTGAGGCTCTGATTAATTCAGGTTTTCTTCAACTATCCTGCACAGGTGATTTTGAATAGTGTATGTCTTTTGGTGGTACTGCCACATAATAGAAAAGAGTGACTTTCATTTCATAGCAATTCAGGTTTAAAGTCCAGCTCTATCTTTTATTGAATGAGTATTTGACTTCTCAGAGTTTGTTGCTTAATTGATAAAATGGAAATAAAATCATCTACCTCACATGGTTGTATGTGAAAATGTTTTGCATGGTGTCTGGAACATAATTGATATTCATTAACATTAGCTACCATAATTAATATTGATCACCCAGCCTATTTTCTAGCATCTTAAGAAAAGTTTTGACACACACTTTTGGAAATCTATATAAACACTTCACACCTAAAGTTTTTGTTCATTACTAAAACAATATTCTCAAGATAATGATGATAACTAAAGTAGCTTGCATTTTCATAGTTTTCCTTCAGAATATGAAATATACATATAATAAGGTTTTTGAGAGGCCAGAATCTTGCAACAGATACAACTGGGCTTCAACACCAGGCCTGAAAAATTATTAGCTATGCAACCTTGGGCAAATATTATAACACACTTAGGCTCACTTTCTTTCTTCGTTAAAATCAGATAAAGATATCATCTACCCTTTGAGCTGCTGTATTAAATATGATTGATACATGTTTACTCATGCTGCTGTATTAAATAATACTATTAAAAACACATAGTAATAGGTATGTTACTACAACTATTATCATATTATTGTAATTGTTATTCTTCATACAAAGTGGATTTGTAATAGGATATATAAAACAGATTTATGGGACCTGTATAAAGGTGGCTGGCTCCACTGATTTAGTCTGCTCATTGGGAAAGTCTGCTAATCCCCATGATTAAGTTCCTTAACAGAAATGCCATTTACTTTATTCATTCACTCCAAGGGAAATGTCTTTTTTTTTGGTCCTTTAAAGGCCCAAAATGAAAGAAGACAGAGCCTTCTCATTTTGCCAGCAGCACAAGCTGATTATTTCCAGGGTTTAGTCTAAGCAAAATTTATAAAACAAGTTGAGTCCCATGTCTTTACCTGTGTCTCATCAAACCTACATCTCCTTATGACCCTTTACTCACCCACCAGGTATCTGAAGAGTGTGCTCCCACCACCATTGTTTGGAAACCAAAGGCTGTGGGCTGACAAACTTTCTCCTTTCATTAAGAACAGAGAAAACCAGGTGTGGCAGCAGATTAGAAGTTCAACTACTTGAGAGGCTGAGGTAGGAGGAGAGTTTGCATCCAGGAGTTTGAGGTCAACCTGGACAATACAGCAAGACCCTGACCTTGAACAAAAATAAACTCAAATAATAATAAGAAAGACGAGGAGGAACAAGAGGCTCACCTAGCCAAAGCATTGACTCTAATATGAACATTTTAGATTCTGGGCTAATTAAGACAGTCTGGGGTAGATAGACTTTAAACCTACTTCTTAGGGTAGCTGTAGGTCTAGTCCTGATTCAACCCTTCCTCAGATGATTTATACAGAAGGAAAGCGTGCAGGAACTTTCACTCCATAAGAATACATTTATTTTTAGCAAACAGGCCTTGATGATGCTTCTTTTCCTTTCTGCTCAACAAACATCCTCTCTGTTGTGAAAGGGGAAACTTCAATTCATTATATTAATTATCAAGCATAAATCTTTAGAAGGTAGAGACAAATGGTTATTATTTTACTTTTTTTATGTATGAAAGAAACCTTTTGAAAAATCATTGTACCTAAAATAATTGGTTAAGTATAGTTATTCAAAGCAACGTGCCAGAGAGACAAACTCCTGTTTCTCAGGCACAGGCTGTTGTTTTTCATTACAGTTCATCTGAATATTAGGATGAACTTGCAGTCTTATTTCTCCTGGCGATAAAGGAAATATTCCAGGATTCAGATCACAATGAAATGTGCATATCCAAATAACAAGAATATAATTAGAACCTTTGTGTATTTGATTTAAATAATAATAAAACTCTTAAAAGGTTACTTTAAAAAATAGTTGTGTCACTACCCTTAGATACAGTATTTACTGAAACAACTTATTGAAAGTCAAGAGAAACACAATTATTTTCTGACTAAGGAAGAATCCACAAGAAGGTTGTTTGCTTTAAACTCTTGAAGAAAATAAATATATAGAGTAGATTGGGTAATTAAACTCAATCAAAGTGCTAAAACTTCACAGGTTAACTTGCCTTGAGAACATAGCCATTGTAAGGTTTTATAATTTCTTAGTTGATGAAATTTATTAATTTATGAACAACTATATGAGATGTAAATTTGGTAGATATTTTCTTTAAAAAAGTTACTTTTTATAGACTGACAAAGTTTTGTAGGGTTCCATGAAAAGATTGCTTTTATAAACAGCTACATTGTAAACAGATATTGAGTTAATTACTAAGTGGAAACTCAAGGTTTGTTGCTGTGCATGGTGTTACTGTGTTATATGGCCAAAAATGGGGTGAGAGGAAGGTATATAACATTCACTAGCTACCTGCCAGGTTTCAGGAATATTATAGGTAATTTGTGAGTATTACTTCATTGTTTTCAAATAATTTCTCAATAATGTTACTAAGATCATTATACAAGTCTCCAATATAAGTAATGTTTCCAGATAATGTCAGTAATAAGTACAGCATGTGATGTGTTCAATTATTCCATGAGCATATATGAATTATTTTTCATGTTTTATTAGTACATTATAGTTATACATAATATTGGGGTTCCATTTGACATAATTTTGGAATTCACAGAATATAATTTGCTTCACTTCATTCCCCAGTACTTCCTCTTTGCCCCCACTGCCTCCCTCACCCTATTCTACTTCCTCTACTCTGCTGGTCTTTCTTCTATTTATTTATAGCTTTTTTTGTTGAATTGGTGCTTTATAGATATTCGAAAGGGTGAAATTCACAGTGGTATATTCATATATGTATATAGCATAATTTTATTCCATTGTTCCTCACTTTTTGCATCCCTGATCCCCCAATCCCTTTCCTCTATTCCTCTGCTCTCTCTTCTCTTTTCATGGGAATTCTTAATATGGATCTAGCCCTCTACTACTAGGGTATGGAGTTTTTCCTGAATCAAAATCAAAAGAAAATCCGCTAAGAAGTAGCAGACATAAACATTAATTCAGACCCATATGAAAGCTTTACAAGAAGAGCAAAAGAAATAACAAATGACATCAGACAGACAACAAAATTTTGAAAGTTAAGAAACACAGAAACTGGTGGTAGTTACCTTGGGCTTCAGCTATCTCCATTCCACCATGTTTGCAGTTCTTAGAGATGACTTAGAAACTCCAGCTCTTCACTTGGGGGACATTTTCTCCCAGCATTTCTTCAACAATGTCTTCTCTTCTGCTTCTATTCTCCTCTCTTTTTTTACTTCTTATTTGTTAGAGATTGAATCTCCTGAAATTGTTCTTTGATGATCTTATTTTCATCATTATTCATCTACATTCCAAAATACTTCCTTAACTTTATCTTCAGACTTTTAAATTGCCTTTTTGTGTTGTTGTTTTTTGTGTTAGCACTTGTTTATTGTCTCTTTCATATTTTTTCTGTCAATTTCCAGGAACTTTTCTTGATAAACTTACTTTCTATAAAAAAACTGTTGTGTTCTTTTAGAACAAGTTCAATGTTTTATTTTTCTGATGATTTTAATATATATTCCTTAATAAGTAATGACTTACTTATTAAGTAAGTCATTCAATGCATTGCTTAATTAGCTAATAAGATTGCTTCTTTCCTACTACCCAATTCCATAATTACAAAGTTTACAATATATGTTTGGAGATTTTGTTTTCCATTATTGCTCTAGTGAAACATTATCATGTTTTTCTTCCCTTAAATTTTAAATCTATTATAATTCCCAGTACATAACCTAAAAAGAGCAGCAAAAATAAACTTCTACACAGTTAGAAGGAAGATCTTATTTTTCCTTTTCCATTCATAAAGAGAATTCTTGCTTTAAATAGCCCCCAAGTGGGACTGGCGAAATAGTGGAGTGTCAGAGTACTACCTAGCACGCATGAGGTCCTGGGTTTGATCTGCAACACCAAAGTAATCAATGAATCAAATAGCCAGCAAGTAGGGAGGCAAACATGAGCATTAAGGACAAATATTCCAAGGGGAACAATTTTGCTGAGCACTTACTGTGTGCTTGCAATGTGCTGAGAGCTTTTTATTATCCTGTATTCATGATTATAAACCAATCGTGCAAGTATTATGATTTAGAGAAGAGGAAACTAAAACATGGCAAGGCTAAATAGAGTATCCAATATTATTCCCTGTGCAAAAAAAAAAAAAATGGTAGAGCAGGGATTGCATCCTATCTCTAAATCACTTAAGAGGCAACATTCTTAATAACCTAAAACCTAGTACTGCCTCTTTCTCTCACCAGAGAGTAAAAGGATGCAAGGTTGAAACCCTGGCAGGCTCATCTCACTACTGTTCCTTAAAAACACTAATACCCTGAAAAATAGTCTTGGGAAGGAGAATAAAAAAGATGAAATGTTTTTCTTTTCAAGTGGAACAGGAGTAATAATCAGAGGGACAATGTAAGAACTCATTAGCTCTTAATGAGAAACTCTGATTTATTGGTAATGAAGGTTGCCCGCAGTATGTCCAATGTCTTCTAATGTGCAAATGATCTGAAATGGCAGTCAAACCTGGTCAAAAATTAAGTTAAAACAGACACAAATAGAGGTCCGCATACAAAAGAGAATTGGTTTTTACAAATGATGACTCCCAAACTAGCAAATTAAAGAGAACAGTCTGGAATGATTTGGTGTACTCTTTTTATGAAGGGTATCCTCAAAACAAACTAGTATACAGAAATTAGTTTTTATTTTGCTATTTCTTCATGCTAAGGTAAATGAGTTTTTTAAAATGCTCTTCTTGTGGAATAGGAAATATCACTAAAACTGATGTCAAATACATTCAGTATAGTCAGAAAAACAGGAAAATAAAAGAGACTGTTTCACATTAAGTGTTCGGTTTGTAGAAACAAGGTTGTGCTAGTGAAAAAGGAAAGTTAATAATTAGTTATCAAACTTGATATTATCTATAGCTCATTTTGAGAGATAAAAAAAAAGTTAATAACAATTCAATTCAATTCAAAATGCAGGTTTAGTATATCTCCAAAACACTTTCAGTAACTTTAAAGATTTTGTCCTCATCCACATTTCAATAGCACAGAATAACTGATTACTGTTAATATTAATAAAAAATATCTGTATGCATTACAAGATAACAAAATTTTATGTATTAATAATATTATGGAAGTTCTTATTTTGGTATTTCCTTCCAGTTTTTTTGTTGTTGTTGTTTTTGAGGGGTGGATACCGGGGATTGAACTCAGGGGCACTCGACCATGGAGCCACATCCCAGTCCTATTGTGTATTTTATTTAGAGACGGGGTCTCACTGAGTTGCTTAGAGCCTCAATTTTGCTGAGGCTGCTTATGAACTCCTGATCCTCCTGCCTCAGCCTCCCAGGCTGCTGGGATTACAGGCCTGCATCACTGTGCACAGCTGCTTCTAGTTTTAATTCTATCCTTATACAATCTGTAGAAGTCCTAGTTCTAAATTTTTTCCGTGAATGGAATTTATAAATTCTTCTTAGGTTTCTTTTTCACATGTGCAAAGATAGATAAATACATGGATGGATGGATGGATAGATAGATAGATAAATAGATTCCCATTTTCCCACTGTATCTTTAGTGTGCCATAGAAAATTCATTATTTATGTATAGTAACAGTGATGCGTGGTAATTGAAGCTAATTAGAATATCAGTGTTTCAGATTTGATTTTTTAAAAATAAACTGTCTTAAAGAATACAAAATAGTATCTTTAGAGTTGTAAGGGAAAATGCCAAGGCATAGCTTATGGTTTAGAAATTAAACAGAAAACTGAGCCCTCAGTTAGGTAATCTGTTACTCAATATCTGTAACTGAGCAAGCTATTAAATACCTGTGCCTCAATTTTTCTCATTTGCAAAATGAGAAGTATAATATCAGTTTTGCAAAATGTTTTGTAGTTTAATGAGATAGAGTATGAAGCATGTCCAGAATGGTTCTGAATATGTCTGAGAGATATATAGAAAGCAATCATTGTGTCCAACAGCATCTGATGGTACAGTCAGCACCCTTGTAGTTACAAGTTGCTACTTACATGAATGAGACAATATGAATTTTTAAGGCAAAATGTTTAGGTTGCAAATATACCTTTGATACTTACTAGCTGTGTAAAATTGAGTTTACTTAAACTCTTAATGAATGCTTCAGTATCCTAAAAGAAGATATTAATAGTAAATCCTTCATAAAATTATACAAATGATTAAATGAGTCTGTATTAATATAGGTCTTAGAATATTGACTGGTATGTTTTAAACACTGGGAAGTATTTTTTTTAATATTATTTTTCTAACTCTGATGCATAGATAATATTTTATGATCAGTGTATTCAATCTCATAAAAGTTTCTTCTCTTTTTAAATTTTAGATAACTCAATATTATTACTACTGTAGTTTTGAAACTTTGGGGTTTTAGAAGCCCTTTAGAGTTTTCGAAGACCTCAAATAACTTTTAAAATGGGGATTTTATCTATTGGAATTTAGTGTGTTTGAAATTAAAACAGAAAAGTTAATTTTTTCTTTAATAATTAACTGGAAAGAGAAGTAATAAACCCAAAGTATATTGGCGTAAATAAATTTAGTATGAAAATCTGTTATCAATAATATATTTTGTATTTTAAAATACTGGAAGAGATAAATTCGAATGCATAAAGAAATTTTTTAGTGTGAAACAGAAATACATTCTCCAAAAGAAAAATGGTGATAAAGGTGACAATACTTACGCCTTTAGTATTTGGCCTAATAACAAACAGTTGGAAGTTCAAATCTGCACGCTCATCTATTCTCTTGCAAATATGTCATGTTGGTTTAAGTAGAAGAATAAAATCTGCCCCCTTATAGATTTTTTCAAATGGAAGGGCATTTTATTTTTATTTTTTATTTGTTCTTTTTAGCTATACATGACAGTGGAATATACTTTGGCATATTTATACGAACTTGGAGTACGTCTTATTCTAATTAGGATCCCAACAGTCTTGTGGTTGTACATGATGTGGTGTATTCTTATACGAACATACGAAAATTATGTCGGATTCACTCCACCGTCTTTCCATTCCCATCCCTTCCCTTTCTCTTCATTCCTCTTTGTCTAATCTACTGACCTTCTATTCTTCCTCTCTCTCTCTCTCTCTCTCTCTATATATATATATATATATATATATAATTATTATATATATATAATTATTATAGGTGAATTAAAATAAAACATTAAAAAAGTCTCCTTAAAGGAAACCATCATACTTCACTATTTAAGAGAAGCACTTTATGCAACACTTCTAGTTTTGTCAGACAGAATGTTAAAATGTTATGTACTCAGGGATGAGATTTAATAAAAGTAAGAATTATTAGTACTTTGTCACAGACATTCCTAAATAAAAGTGGCTTGAGTGTTTTTTCTTCCTATGAGTGGTGGCAGAGAATATAATGACTACAAGTACAGAGTTTAGTGCTACTACCTTGATTTGTGTTAAGGTACCAGTAGTTATAAGTACTGCTATTTTATCATAACATTTTATTGGGATATAATTCACATATCATAAAATTAACAATTATAAAGAGTAAAATTTGTCAGTTTTTAGTATATCTGCAATGTTGTACAACTATCACCGCTATTGAATTCCAGAAAAAAATCATTATCCCAAATGAATCCCCATACACATTAGAAATCACTCCCCATTCCCTAACTTCTGGGCCGTAGGAATTGCTCCTCTGTTTTCTCTTTCTATGGATTTGCCTATTTTGGAGACTTCATATAACATAAACCATAGAAAATGCGGACTTTCATGCATGGCTTTGTTTACTTAAGGTTTTACATGTTGTAGCATGTATTGTTGCCAAACATTTTTGTCAAGTAATTTTTAATTGCCAAGTAATATTCCACTGTATGGATATGTGATATTTTGTTTATCCATTAACCAATTTTTGAACATTCCAGTTTGACATTATAAATGATGCCTTTATAAACTTTTGTGTGCATGTTTTGGGTGAACATGTTTTCATATCTCTTGAGTATGTACCTAGGAGTGGACTTACTGGATCATGTGTATAACTCTTTGTTTAATTAACTGAGACTGTTTTCCAATGTATCTGCACAGTTTTACACTTCTACTTGCCGTGTATGAACTAATTTCTTTCTTGTGCTTATTATCTGTCTTTTTTATTGTAGGCATCCTAGTGGATATTCAGGAGTGTCTGATTGTGGTTTTGTTATATATTCCCCTAGTGACTAATAATGTCAAGCATGTTTCCATGGAAAAAATACCTACGTCTTCCTTGGATGTAGATATACTAAGATTTTTCATCCTTTCCCACCCGCCAAGTACTTGGAATTGAAATCAAAGACCTCATATACGCTAGGCAAGTACACTACCACTAAACCACATACTCATTCCCTTTGTCCAATTTATAATTGGGCTAATTGTCTTTGTTTTTGAGTTGTAAAAGTTCTTTATATGTGATCGATATTATTCTTATCAAATGCATGATTTGCAAATATTTTCTCCCATTCTTAGAGATGTCTTTGCACTTGTGTGATATTGCTGAAGCATAAAAGTTGTTTTTTTATAAAGTCCCATTAACTTACTTTTAGTTTGTCTATATGATTTTGTTGTCTTGTGAAGCCATGCTTAATCTAATAGCACAATGATTTAGTCTTACATTTTTTTTCTCAGTCCTTACCTTTAGGTCTTTAATATGTGTTAGTTAGGTTTTTGTTTTTGTTTTAATAAATGAAGGAAGGATCCAAACACAAATTTGTTGAAAAGCCTCTTCTTTCTTATTAAATTGTCTTGGCACCCATATCAAAAACTAGTTGGCCATAAAAGCAAGGGTATCTTTAGGAGTACATTCCATTTCATTGATCTATGTGAATCCTTAAACTGCACTGTACTGGTTACTGTACACATGCACTGCCCAGTAGTGTTCACTGTAGTTTCATAGTATTGATATCAGGATGTAAGAGACTCTCAACTTTGCTTTTCCTTTCCAAGTTTGTTTTAGCTATGCAGTGTTCTTGGCATCATCATATAAATTTTAGGATCAGTTGTATCAACTTACACAAAAGTAACCTGAAATTTTCATAGAGATTGCATTGAATCTGTGGAACAATTTTTTGAATATTGCTAACTTAACGCTATTGAGTTTTTCTGATTCGTGGACATAAGATATCTCCCTAATTCTTTTCATTTCTTTCAAGACTGTTTCATTGTTCTCACTGTGTATGTCTTACACTGTTTTTGTTTGGTCTTATTCCTTAGTATTGTATTCTTCTTGATGATATTGTAAGTGGAATTGTTCCGTAATTCAATTTCTGGGTTGTCATTGCTGTACAATTGAATTTTGCATATTGATATT
Organism: Sciurus vulgaris; assembly: GCF_902686455.1. NCBI lineage: Eukaryota > Metazoa > Chordata > Mammalia > Rodentia > Sciuridae > Sciurus > Sciurus vulgaris. Next base: position 118,377,013 of record NC_136463.1, on the reverse strand, counting down.
CTACCTCCCAAACCTGCTTAACTTGCTTACTAACTCTATCAGTTCTTCTGTGGATTGCTTAGTGTTTTCTATGTGTAGTCCATGTCATTTACAAATAAAGATAGTTTTCATCCTTCCTTTTCACCTTGAGTCCTTTTATTTATTTCTTGCTTGACCTCACCAAATGTCTCCAGCACAATGATGAATAGAAGTGGTGAAAGCAGATATCTTGTCTTATTCCTGAGTTCAGGAGGAAAACATCATTCCGTCCACATTATATATGACTTTAGCACTACCACATTATTTTTGCACGTTCAGTACAAATAACAATGAAAAGGGCAAATACCATCTTGGTATTTTCATGAAAGTAGCATTCAATTCATAGAACATCTGAAAGTCTTGAGGATCCAGATGAACTGACATACCTCACACTGGAAATACCTGAATTCTTATATTAGAATGTAACCTAAAATCTTTCCTACTATCTTTTACCCAGTCATGAACTTTGTAACGTAATACAGGTGTTCCATCTTACTCTATATCCTATGTAGTAACAACTATTTGACTTCCTCAAGGACAATAATTTTACTTATATTTAAACCCATAACCTTCCTTCCCACAAACACTCCTTGGATTTTTGTCAGTCTTAAACAACCCTCCTGATCCGAGCTCCAGGTTGTCTCAACATTTCTCTTGTCACACCCAGGCTTCCTGAGGAGGTGATGGGTGAAAAATGAATAATTGTTAAGGTTGCTCCCTCTCCAGATCTGTAGTTTCTAATTTGGTTTTTTAAAAAATTTAATCAGATACCTTCTGTCATTTTCTCCATAAATCTTAAATTGCTTATTGAACTTCTACTTTCCTTTCTTTTGGCAACTGATTTTAAATCTCATTTTACTAAAAAATTCAATTATAGAAATATTAATATTATCAGTCAAGAGAAGAAAATTAAAGGGATATAAATAGGAAAAAAAGAATTCCAATCATATCTCTTTGCTAATGACATGACTTTATGTTTAGAAGACCAGAAAGACACTCTATCAGAAAACTTCTAGAATCATAAAACAATTTAGCAAAGTAGCGGGATACAATATCGACACTCTGAAACCAATTACTTTTCTATATTCCAATAATGAATCTGCTGAGAAAGAAATCAGGAAAAGTTTCTATTCACAGTATCCTCACAAAAATTACTTGGAAATAAATCTAACCAAGTAGGTAAAACAATTCTATGATGAAAACTAGAAAACATCAAAGAAAGAAATTGAAGAAGACCTTAGAAGATGGAAAGACCTTCCATGTTCTTGGACAGGCAAAATTAATATTACCAAAATGGCCATATTATTAAATATGTTGTACAGACTCAATGCAATCTGCATCAAAATATCAATAATATTCTTTATAGAACTAGAAAAAAAAAATAGTCTTAAAATTCACTTGGAAGAATAAGAGGCCCAGAGTAGTCAAAGCAACTCTGAGCAAGAAGAGCAATACAGAACGCATCACAATACCCAATCTCAAATTATACTGCCAAGTTATAGTCACAAAAACAGCATTATATTGACATCAAAACAGATATGAAGACCAATGGAATAGAAGACAGAGACAAATCCATATAGATACAGTCATCTGATACTTGACAAAGATGACAAAAATGTATATTGGAGAAAAGATATCTTCTTAACAAATGGTGCTGAGAAAACTGGATATCCGTATGTAGAAAAATGAAACTAAATCTGTCTTTCTCACACTTCCGAAAAGAAAACTGTTACGGTTTAGATAATAGGTATCACCCGAAAGTTCATGTGGAGACAAAGTCAGAAGATTTGGAGGTGAAATGATTGGGTTATGAGAGCCTTAATTCAATCAGCGAATTAATCCCCTCATAGAGATTAACCAAGTGGTAACTGAAAGTAAGTAAACTATGGCTGAAGGAGTTGGGTCAGTGGGGTGTAACTTTGGGGTCTATATTTTGTCATGGTAAATCTCTCTCTCTCCCTTTTCTGATCATCATGTCTTGAGAGACTTTCCTCTTCTGCCATAATGTTCCACCACCCTTGAAGCCTCAACAAATGGAGTCAGTAATCTATGGATTGAGACCTCTGAAAATCTGAGCCCCCAAATACACTTCCTCCTTGTCAGGTCCTTTGGTCACAGAAGTGGAAAAATTAATTAAAACACCAACTAATTAAAAAACTAACTGAAAGTGGATCAAACACCTAGAAATTAGATCAGAAACTCTGCAACTGCTAAGAGAAAATGGAGACTCAGAACTCTAACAAAATGGCACAGGCACTGACTTCCTTAACTAGATTCCTAAAGAGCAGGAAATAAAACCAAGAATCAATAAGCAGGATGGCATCAAATTAAAAAACTTCTGTGAAGCAAGGGGAACAAGTAAGAGTGTGGGAAAAAAACCTACAAAATTGGAGAAGATCTTTGCCACCTGAACCTCAGGGTATTAATACACAGAATATATAAAGAATTCAAAAAACTTGACAACCAAAAAAATCAAATAACTCAATTAATAAATTGGCAAAAGAACTAAACAGACACTTCTCAAAAGAAGAAATAAGTCATCAACAAATATATTTTTTAAAGTGTTCAACATCTCTAACAGGGAAATGTAAATCAAAACTACATTAAGATTTTATCTTTCTCCAGTCAGAATGGTAATTATCAAGAATACAAACAATAATAGATCTAGTCAGAATGTGGGCAAAAATGTATACTCATACATTAATGTTGGGACCACAAATTAGTACAACCACTCTGTAAAGCAGTTTGGAGATTCCTCAAAAAACTAGGAAGGGATTGACCATATGATCTTGCTACCCAATCTTTGGTATTTATTTCAAATAACTAAATATTTGTTCAAAATTGTTAAACTTATCAAAAATAACTAAATGTGATAGAGCCACATCAATGTTTATAGTGAGGCAATTCACAATAGTTCTGTTAAAGAACCAGTTCAGATCCCCATCAACAAATGATGCCCATCAACAAATGAATGAATAAATAAAATGTAGTGTGTGTGTGTGTGTGTGTGTGTATAAACAATGAAGTCATGAAAAAGAATAATGAAATTATGGTATTTGTTGGTGAATAGATGGAACTGGAAAATATCCAGCTAAGTGAAATAATTTAGACTCAGAAAGTCAAAGTTCAAATATTTTCTCTCAATTGTGGAATCTAGATCAAAATAAGGGGAGAAAGCTGGTAGTGAGTGCAATCCCATGAAAATAGGAAAGAAATCAGTGGAGTAGAGGAAGTGAATTCATGGGGAGGGAGGAGGGACGTGAAAAAGAATGAACAATGGTATAAAATTGACCGAACTATCTGTCATGATTTGGATGTGAGTTGTTCCTCAAAAACTCATTGTGTGAGGTGATGCAAGAAGGTTCTGAGGAGAAATGATTGAGTTGTAAGAGTCTTAGCCCAATCAGTGATTCAGTTCCCTGATAGGGAGTAACTGAGTGGTGACTGAAGTGGTAGGGTGTGGCTGAAGGGGGTGGGAATTGGGGTGTGGCTTTGGGTGTATATTTGTTACGTGGTGAGTGAAGCCTCTCTCTGCTTCCTGATCACCATGTAAGCTGCCTCCCTGTCACACTCTTTTACCATGATATCCTGCCTCACCTTGAGCCTCCAGGAATGGAGTTGGCTGTTCCATGGACTTAGACCTCTGAAATTATGAGCCCCCAAATAAGCTCCTCCTCTACAGTTGTGCTGGTCAGGCCTTTTAATCACAGCAGCAAAAAAACTGACTAAAACACTATCCTATGTACATATGTGAACATATCATAGTAAATTTCTCCATTATGTATATGTATAAAGTACCAATTTTTTAAAAAACTATAAATAAATAAAAGGAAGGTAAGTAAAGTAGAAGAACAGGAACAGGGGCAGAAAAAGTGGAAGTACTGGGGATAGAATTGGAGCAAATTATATTCCATGCTGTTATAATTATGTCAAAGTGAATCCCAATATAATGTATACAGCACTAACAAAAATTTCAGTTATAGAACTTAATTTTTTAGCACACTACCCTTCCTTAATTTTTACTATCTTCCAGTCAATACTGTAAATGTGCTTCTGATACCATTCTCCTCTAATTTCATCTTAGAAGTTAAATGTTTTTGTATCCACGTATTAAATATTTCTGGTGAAAAAGTAGGAAAATATGGAAACCTAACCTTATAGTGGAATATACAACAATGCTTCAATGATTAAAAGAGTATGACATTAAAAAAGAATATAAACTAACAGAATATGAATGAATAGAACAAGAAATAAATATCTGGGACAAAATATATACAAACAATTCAAAATATGATTAAGGTGACTATATCAATTGAGAGAACAGCAGACTACTTAATAAATGATATTAAAAGAGCTGGCTAGCCTCGCAAAAAATATATAATTGGATCTACATCTAATGCCATACTGCAAAATATATTTGAAATAAATCAGAGAAATAAATTAAATGATGAAAAACCAAAATATTATATTTAACCATGGGATTATTCCTTTATTTTATAATTTTGGTGTGATGATGGTTTTTAAACAATTCAAAACTCAGAGGTCATACAATAAAAGATTAAGAAATTATACTATGAAAATTAACTTTTATGTGGCAAATTTTTTAAAAAGTTGAAAATTATAAAAATTGAAAAAAATTCCTCCATTTCACAGTTATAACATTTTAATTTACATTTTCTTACAAGTAGTCATATTTTATGACCCTCTTTTACATTCATATATTCTTTGATTAAAAAATTCTTCTAAATTCTTTTGTCAATTTTTAAGGGAAGTTAGGGGAAAGTGATATTTGTCTTATCAAGTTGTAAAATGTATTGATGTTCTCTAGAATAAAATTATCTATCAAATATGTATTTTGCAAAGACTATTTACCAGTCATTATGCTTTTTAATTTTCAGAAGTGTCTTTTGAAAAGCAAGTTTATTAATTTTGTAATTAAATTTAATTATTATTGAATTTTATACTTTATCTTTTGTCATATTTAAGATCTTTGCCAAACTCAATTACACAAAGATTTACTCTTATATATTGACTTAGAAAATTTACATTTTAAATTCTTGAATTTTATTGTTAATACATTTGAGTCGATTTTAGTAAATAGCGTGGAGTAAATATCAAGATACATATTTTTTAATTAGGACTAACCAATGAGTTTTAGCAAGATTTGTTAAAAAAATACATTATCTATTCTTCCATTGAATCGCCTTGCCATCTTTTGTTTAAAAACAATTGACTATACATTTGTAGGTGTCTCATTAGAGTCTATTTCATCTACTGATGTAATTGTCGATTTTGTCCTTATTGACACAAGAATATGAAGGGATGTGGGAGGGAGGCAGGGAAGGAACAAAGGAATGAAGGAAATTAGTTTCCTCCTCAATTACTCTACAAAATGTAATCATCAAAGAATTGAAGAACATTTTATCATGGATAAATTACTAGCTTAGAAATTAGGCGAAAAAGATTATGAATGAATAACAACTTTAATAAATAAAGTATTTTCAACTAGAAATATGTGGTGAGCTTGGATTTATTTGGCTTTCGTTAAAAATGAGCTAAATAAGATAGTGCATAATTCCATTTCTAAGTCAGAATTTAATTCTAAGCTTTCTGGATAGTAAAATACAAAACTAATGAAAAAGAAAACTAAAAGAAGAGCTCTGGAATCTTAATGAATTCTTTTCATGGAATATATTATAGAGTTCTTAAAGATGAAGATGCCAGCTTTTATTTTTGTGTGGCCAATGGTAAGTATAGTGCCTGAGATATTTGATTAAAAGAAAACCAAAAATATGAATGAAGAGAAGGGTGGATGGAACAGGAAACTGAATTAAAATTAAAGATGCATAATATAAGGATTTGGGGCCGGAAATGAAATGTGGACCAGAATACAGAGAAAAGTATTCACTGAGAAATACTTCTGGCAAAAATGATTCTGATCTCAGGTAGTCCACAGTGAAAAGACATTAAGGTAATTATGAATATTTCCCTAAAATTAGCCCAGTTTTTGTGCTGTGGAAAAATCATAAGGATTACAAAAGATTATGGAAACTAAATACAAAATATTTAGCTAATATTAAACTTTTTATTTATTTATTTATGGAAGGGTTCTATAGTAAGTAACATCACAACATGCAGATAATAATGATATATCCATCCGAGAATATTGCATGTGATATTAATCTGAAGAGGACAAGGTGCTATAATTACAGACTTTTTTAAAAAATCAAGAAATTCAAACAAATGAGAGTGGTGTTGCATAATGTGTTGTATTGAAGAAGACAGATGTATTTGTTATTAGTAACTAGAAGTGAAACTCATAAAAGCAGTGAGCTGAAGTTTAAATATTTTAAAGACAATGTGGAGGACTGAAATAATCAGGAGGAGACTCGTAATGAATATATTCTTGTAACTGCAAAAGTAAAAGCAAATAAAGACATGGCTTGGAGTTCATCAAAAAGAATTAGCAGAGTGTATGCAATTGAGAGATTAGCTGTGAGAGATCCACTTTCTTCTTTTGGTACAGTATTTTGCACCTATGTTCTTATTTTAATAATACCATAGTAAGAAAACCACATGCAAATCAGGAAGATAACCCTTAGAGGTGGGGTCAAATGTATTTAAGCTAGCAAGTTCTCCCTTGAATGAGGATCTATGAAGAAGTTAGGGAGGGGTTTACACAGTGAGCAAAGGATAAAATCACATAGCGATGGTCTTGGGTCCAGATTGACTCTACTGAGTATGTATCATCTTGCACTTCTTGGGTAATGTTGACTTCTGGTACATCTCCTGACTGGGATGTTTCAGTGAATATGAATAAATGTATTTTGCCTCCATACTGCTGCACCTTTTTCTTATGATGCAATTTCTGAATGGAAGCAAACCCAAGAGAGAACACAGTGTTTGAGTCAACAGTAAACAGACCCCAAGGAAGCCTAAGGAAATGGATAAAATAACCAAGAAGATAGGATGTGATTGAAGGGCTTCTCTGTAAAGATAAGCTGAAAAAAATAGGCTTCTGACATCTAGAAAAAGAATGTCAAAAATGTCCGTGATAAGTGTTTGCAAAGAGAGAATAGACTTATTTATCAACTACTGGAATATTAGGGCAAGAATTTAGAACTAAGAGAAAAGGATAAACAAAATAAAAGTAAAGTAATACTTAGGTTCAGCAAGCACTAAATAAATGGAATTCATACTAAAAATACAGATAGTTGTGAAGAGTTTTACTTAAATTCACAGCCAACAAGTTCATAATAGGTTGTGATAAAAGAAAAAGGGGTTTATAAGAAGCACATTCTAGTATTTGAAGCTAACATGGAAGAGCATGGTCATTCATGAGAATAGTTTGGAAGACATAGAATCTGAATATTGAACTAGATCAACTATGTAATAATTATGAAAATAAAGTGTTGTTTTCGTGATAGTATAGCTTCTCCAGAAGTAGAAAAAGCTGGGTATGGTGGTGCATACCTGTAGTCCCAGACACTGAGGCTGAGGCAGGAGGATTGCTTGATCCCAGGAGTTCAAGGTCTATCTAGGAAACACAATGAGACCCCATCTTAAAAAAAAAAAAAGAAAGCAATAAAGAATAACTCAGCAGTAAACAGATATTATATTATATTCCTTCCCAAGTCTTCTCTTCTTTGGACTCTGATCTATTTTACCCTTTCCATTTTTTTTTTTTTTTTTTGGTCTATTTTCATCCATTAGACAATGTCTTTCATTGTAATTGACTATGCCCTAATACTCAATCAGCATCTATTTCACAGTGGCAACACTGTATACTGACTCTCCCGCAACCTTACTACAAACCCCAAGTCCTGTTTTGATCACCTGGCCATTCCTTCTTCAATCAGATTAGTGATAGTCTGAACCTAATACTTAGTTTTTACTTGCCCTTTTCTGAACTTGTGTTGACAGGTCACTTCTTGTTTGTCAAAGTCTCTTTGAATTAATTTCCTTTTTCTTTTCTTTCTTTTTTTTTTTTTTTCTAACTGAATTATAAGAAAATCTAATAATGAGGCTTTCTCTACCATCATTCAGAGCTTTGGTAAACATTACTGGAATCAATCTGATCCCAAAGGAACATCCTACTATATGCCTTTTTCCTTTTGCTTCTCATGTGAGTGCAATGTTTTTAGCTTTGAGAAATAATTGTAGATGGGCATTTCAGTCTGGCAATGCTTTATAGTGTAAATTCAATCACTTTAAGTCTTTTTCCTTATTCCTGATATTCAACAATCCTTGACTGGTATGGAAGTCCTTAATTTTATCAACATTTTTCGAACAATGCTATTCATTGCCCATGTAAACATACAGGTCTACAACATCTTGATGAGCAAAGGTCATGCTTAAGATATACAACATAACATAAAGTAACCAGAGTTCTTTATAATAGCCATGCAACCTGAACATGTATGGTTGCATCATGTCCATTTTATAGATAGTGAATTGTTCAGAAGTTGGTAAGTGTTTAAGTGTCAAGTCTTTCTGTGTTGCACATACAACCAAGTCTGGTAAATCTGGGATCATAAAGAAGTCTTCCATTTAATGTTTGTGGCTTCATCTTTTGATTATATGAAATTTTCTAGTAAATTAGTGGACCAATTGTTTTAGCTGTACTTTTGAGATGCACCACAGTGATTAAAAAAAAAACAACAACAACAATTTGAAGGAAGAGCTGTGAGATCTCTTTAGTGTTGAGTGTGATTTGAAGAGATATAAATTCAAATGTTAGTAAATACACAAAATGAAGGCATGTATGTCAGCAATAGTTATTCAGATTGGAAAACATGGTGTGCTTTTTTGTTTACCTTTCACTTAATATTCTAAATGAAGATACTAAATAACCGCTATTATTTAAACAGAATATGAATATTCATGAATCATCAAGCAAGAAGAACAACTTCAGAGTTTGTTCTTTTCTGATACTACTACATTAGAAATTTTGAAAAGTTACTGCTTTTAATAGCAACGGTAGCAACTTAACCAACTTATTTCCCACACATCTCTTTCTTTAATGTTCCAATCTTTAATCCTCCAGTTGGAGAACTGATCCACATCTCTTGTGAAGACAGCACAGTGTGCCAGTTGGGTTCACTTTAAATATTGCAGTGATAGGCTTCTTCCAGGTAACCACAACCATTCATTTCTAGGACTGTAAAAGGAGCTTCTAATGGCAACTCTCAGAGATGGTGGTCTAATTTTTAAAAAGGTAACAAGATGGCTAAATGTTCTTAAATTACTTAAGTTGATATTAGTTTCCAAGTGTTTATAATAGTATTATTTCAAAGGTGTTGCTGCATTGGTATGCTATCAATTAACAGAAAAAAATTAAGAAATCATATGTATATAATTTTGGCTATTATATCAGGCACTGTTCTAATTACTTTACAAAGATTAATATATCTAATTTTCAGAGAAATCCTATGACTGATGTTTTATTAACATTTTCATTTTGCAAGTGAAGAAACTGAGGAACAAACATAAGAACTTTCACAAGACCATATAACTAATAAATGACAAAACTGAGATTTGAAGATATGTACTTTGAGTTCAGATTCTGTGCTCTTAACCATTGCTCAATAATGTCTATCAAATAAGGACTGAATGTTTATAGCAGTGGACCAATTTTTTCCTTTATAATAATTGTTAAAAGTTTGTGCTATGCATAATTCTGAAATTATAAACAGCAGTGTGCTCTTAAATTTCTACTCATATTATTGTTGTGCAAAAATAAGCTTGTCAAAAAATTTTATAATGATGAAGAACTTTAAATTTGGAAGAAAAAAATTCAAATAACTGTAGTAGGATTTTTCATATTAAGGAAATCATTTAGAAAGATAGAGAACAAAAGGTGAAAGAAAAACTAATCACTTTTTAAAAGCGTTGCAATTACAACAAACTAATAATTGAAACTTCCTTTCCTTTCAAAACAAAGGATAAAATACATCCCAAATCTTAAGTCCCTTCAACTCTGGAACACCAACTACTAAGTTGTATGTATAGCAGAGGGTCAATATTTGTGACCAATGGAGATTTCTGCCAACAGATCTTCTTTCTTTAAGAGATGCTTAAATTGCTTAAATTTTTAACTCTAGAGTTAAATGCTTAATTAAATTGTTTCCCTTCTTGTGTACCCAATCAGAAAAACTAAGATACCCAGAGCCCATCATAGAAATTTTTCTAGATAAAATTATTACAACCTTAGCAGATAAAGGCAAAGTTGTCCCATCCTTGACTTACTCTTTCCACTCCTTTTCTAAATCCTTTATTTAAACTCAGGAAATAAGAGGATAAAATGTATTTATTCTAAGATGTAAAGCATAACTCCAGAGAGCTCTAGGCATTGCTTTTCTCCTGTTGAATATAGATCATAACATCAAATGTGGGAATTAGCCAATTAGCCTGGGAGGTATGTTAGAATAAATGCTTTCAGGCACGCCTCCCCCCCCCACCCCAATCATTTCACTTCTTCAAAAGTTTAATAAAACAAACTTTGCTTACATACATTTTATTTTATTTCTGGCTATTGTAGGAAGGAGTGCATTGGCGTATTCAGCTGATACAGAATGCAGCAAACTCAGTCCTAAAGGACACAACATTCTCAGCACTCCATTCCTTATGAAACTAAATGATGGCTGACAATGAAATCCAAGCTTCTGATTCTTATTAAGGCTGACTATTGAAACTTGATTAGACCTATAATTACACACTGCTTGAATAAAGAATGTCAAATAATGGGGCAGGACCTCTATAGCACGGGAATCAACTTACAACCTAGGTTGGTCTATGAACAACCTGCTCAGACAGCACTCAGTTATAAATTGTCCTGAGTTTAACCTGGTAAGAAGTGTTGGGAGAATATTTTCTGACAAGTGTCCCAAACCGAATTTTCTAATTCTGTAACTGCTCCTGGGCACTGGGGAAAGAAAGACAAAATGAGAAAGCGAGAGCAAGATGGATGATAAATGTGGCCTAAATGGTCTGTAATTTTGTGGTTAAAAAGTAAAACCAAAAGAAATTATTAGATTTCATCAAAATGTAGTATGTGTAACTATACAAACATAATCATCTAAATTAAAATAGCTAACATTTAAATTTTTATATTGATTTTTATATAAAAAATAACCTGAGCAAGATATATTTTATCCTTTGTCCTGAAAAGAAAGGAAATTTCAATATACTATGTGGATGGTGTAGGATTAATTTAGCTATATAGATGAAAAGATACATTAATCTGTTTACTTCATAGAGGTCGAATAAAGCCTAATTCAGGGAAATGTGGAACACCATGTGCTCACAATATGGTACAAAATATTTAAAAGAAATCTATACTGTAATATCTTCCATATTATTCAGATATTGCAGTGATAGGCTTCTTCCAGGTAACCACAACCATTCATTTCTAGGACTGTAAAAGGAGCTTCTAATGGCAACTCTCAGAGATGGTGGTCTAACCTGTATGGTTATATGGGCAATGAATAGCATTGTTCGAAAAATGTTGATAAAATTAAGGACTTCCATACCCCCTTTTTAATAATATGAAAAATCCTACTATAGAAAGTATGTCACAGTGATTATTAGTTACCTATACCTTTATAAAGTTGTAACAATCTAGCTACTGTTATAAATTAGTAATGGGTCTTGCTGAAGACATCACAATGTATGTCAGAAGGCAGTTTGAAACTGGCTGATGTATATATTCAACAGATGCAGGGCATTCACATGAACAAAAGGGCAAGCCTAGGCAAGAAGCATCATGACCTTGACATACTTAAAAATTTGTCCTGTAACTTCTATAACCTGTACTTACCCCGTGATTCTACATCTGTCCAGTTGTCTTTTATCTAACTGCACCCCTTCCTGACCAACCCCTTTAACTTGGGGTGTCTAGTGGTAGTTCTACTCAATGAAATCTTAGTCCTAACTTGGGTTCTCCTCCAGCTTCATTATATAATGCAAGTCAATCTACCACTTCAGTGTGCCCCACACTGGGTTTCTTCCTGGATAACTGGGTTTCTAAAGCTTTAGAAGCATATGAAAAAAACAAGTTCTGACCTAGAACTTAGAAATTATCTTCTTGGTTTTTTCAAAGACTGATGTTGTAAAACTGATAAATTATTTGACTTTTCTATTACTAGATTATTTGTTTTGAAATGTGATGTGTGGATTATATGTCTATAAGATCTCTTATTGATATTATGATTTCGGTTTCACAATCATTATAATGATTTTTTTTTGTTTTTGAGGGAAATTAACTATTTGAAAATGGATGAATACCAAGTATGTCAGAAGATGAGGTTCCATAGTCAATATATTAAGAACATTTATGAATTTAACAGCTTAGATGTGAACTAAAATTCAAAGAATACATAATGCAAGAGCTCCTCTGTGTTTCCCTAAAGCATCATTTACCACAGAATTTTCAACCCTTTCATTTTCCAGGTATCCTAGACCAGCTTGATTTAGTGAGATGTTAACATCATGCTATCTGCTTTTTTCCAGCTTTTAATTCTCAGAACTTCTGCAAGTAAAATGATTGTTTCTGACATTATTTGACTTTCTTGATTCAAGCAGGCTGTAATTATACCCCTGGTCAAGTTACTGTGGGCAGCCTGAACCCAGAGAGGTATCACATATGGAAGCTTTATGGTTAATCACAAACAGATACAACTGGGGTTTTCTTGCCACATGTTTTATTCTTAACATGATTTTTATTTTTGACAACAAATGAAATAAAAAGATTAAACATAAACAAATGCTCATAAATATTTGGTGTTTTAGTTGTATGTTAGATTAGAATGTAAGTGCAAATTTTAAAATACCACTCCCAAGATTTTGGCATGGATTCGTGAAGACAGTCAAATTGAAATGTTATGTAGTATATGCATTTTATGCTACTGAAAACTCAAGTAAATCTTCTGACCATAACCATAAGGAGATAAAATATCCATTCAATTTAGTAAAAAAAAAAAAATCTAAGAAATAACAGAAAAAAATTTTAACTTATTGTCCCACATAGACACAACCTGTGTGATAATCCTTTTATCTTTTTACACTGGAGATACTAAAATTACACACAGCATTTATCTCACAAAGTCAAGTTTCTGGGAAAGGAAAGTATAAATTTTCAAATGTTATTTACATTTCTTTTTTCATATCCTATCTTCTGAGAGTATTATTATTTTGTTCTTAATCATTAAAATGGAAGTCAATTTCTAAATACAAAATAAAGTTAGTATAAAGACAAGACTCAAAGAGACCAAAGAATTATTGCTGTTGGTAAAAATAAGTTAGTATACATGAACAAAGATGATATTACTTTGTTCTTGATTGAAATATGAAAAATTAATGAACCATTTAGGTGTTTCATAAATAGGAGGTCAAAATTTTAGTATTTTGAGATTCTTAATATAATGTTATTATTATTATGTCTGGAATGTTGTTACCAACTAACTACTATATATAAATGCTATAAAATATATATCATTTAAATGGATAGCACAGAAAAAAATAAACATACAAAAAAGACATTTCAAGGGATGGCAGAAAAACAAAATGGCTTTCAAAATAGAAAATTTGAAGTCCTTACTATATTCTCCAAAAATTAGTCTAATAAATGACTAACAAAAAATAAAAAACAGGAAATTTATATTTCAATATGAGTTGAAAAGCTTATTATACTTCTATTTAAAACTTTGTTGAGCAATATATTTTCTTTCAAATATTTTAATAATAAATTTGCATACTTAGTTTTTAAGGTTGAGGTCATGGATACCTATTTCCCTGTTGGGGGTTGTATTGTGTTCCTAAAAAAGATATTAAAATTCTCAACCCAAATGCCTATGAATGTGACCTTACTTGGAGAATAAATCTTCACAAATAGAATCAAGTTAAAATGGGGTCATTAGGGTGGGCCCTAATTTAATATGACCTTTGTAAGATGAAGAAAATGCCTTGTCAAGATGAAGACACACAGAGAGAAGTCCACGGGATAGCAGAAGTGGAGATTGGAGGGGTGCAACTGTGAAATGGAATGGCAAGGATTGCAAGATACTGCCAGCAGAAGCAAGGAAGCCATAAAGAAGGAAGCTATCCAGAGTCTCAGTTGCAGCACAGCCCTGATGACAGCTTGATCTCAGCTTCTTGTCCACAGAACTGTGAGAGAATATACTTTGGTTGTTTTAATCCACAAGGTTTGTGGTATTTTGTAAAGGCAGCTGTAGGAAACTAAGATGCCACCTTGGTTGTAAGAAGAAATGTGCTACTGAGTAAGCCTTAATGGCAGTGTTATCCACCACCCTGCCCTCACGGACGACAGCTTTATAGTTGGACTCAGATGTTGCAAAGCATGGCATTTTAAAGATGTGAAACCTGTCATCCTATTTTTAATTTATGGAAATATGTTTTCTTCCTAAAAGGCTCATTAAGAATTCACATAGAGAAAGTTCATTTTGCAAATTTAGAAATTGCTCATCTTTGGTGGAAGAAAACATTTGATAATAGTTGGTTAGAGCATCTGCTTTTCTATTTTCTGATTCTTGACCAGTTCTCATTTTAAAATGAGAAAGAGAAAAATACCCCCTTGATCTGATAAACTTGCTTTTATTTTAATAAGCTTTGGAGGGACTTGCTTTTCAACTTGAACTAAGTGCATTATTTTGTTAAATACTTATATATCTGAAAAAGTGAAGGAAAAATAGTCAATAGTAAAAGTAGAATTTTTAATTGTTTCAGTTGTGCCTTTGTTGAAATAAATGGTGATCAAAGTCACTTAAGGCAAACTGCAGAAGCTTCTGAGGTGCTGGTCAGTGCCTTATGGAAACATCAAAACCATCAGCCATCAGCCATTTTGAAATACATTTCAGTTTTGGTTTTCCATCTAAATAGTTTTAAAAAGCCTTATCAAATGCTAACAGACACCTTTATTGTCTCCACCCCTATTTGGGTTATACAGACAGTATGAAGAAATGGAAGATTGTTCCTGTCTCTGAGAAGTTTATACAATCTGTTTGAGAGAACAGGATGTATTGTAGATTCATCAGTTAGAAAATGATGCAACAAAACAGATTAAGCTCTAACTGTGGAATGATGGCATTCCACAACCATGGGTTCCATGTCACTTGTATTCTAATAGCAGTCTAAAATGTATATAGATGTAAAAGAGACAAATACTTTACAGATGTAAAACCAACATCAGTTTTGAGTATGTGTTTTCAACACTCCAGAATTTTTTTAGAGAGATTTTTATAGGGAAGTCACTTGGGGGCCTGTGTTGTGTGGAAACAGACACAGAGCATGGATCTCTTCCTTAGAAGTGAAAAAATGGGCAGGTGTTGAATTGGAAGAGAAAGAGAAAATCAGGCACTATTCTAAGGTGGCAGTAAGAGTTGGACTGAAAATATGTGCAAATTACAAAATTAGAGAGAAAGGGTAGAAAGAGTAATATTATGTAGCAACTCATGCTATGAGAAGTATCAGTATCTAAAGCCAGATTCTGGAAATCTTGCAGAGGTATAGACGACTCAAATATGAATGAAATATAAGACCAGTATCTCCAACAGAAGAGGATTTTTTTTTTTTTTTTTTTTTTTTTTGGAGTGTGTAAGTGCTCTACCATATGGCTATTCCACCACTAAAAAAAACAAAACCACGTCTTATGAACACATTCTGTCTGCTATTCTTGTCAATGATTTGTCTTTAACTTCAAATTTTAGATGTACCATAGTGGACATTATAAAATACATAGATAAATGTTTGGAAAACAGAGGCTGCCAAAATTGTGAATTAAACTGGAAATTAAACTCATCTCATTTCAAATCATTTCAATTATATTTTCTTTGACATAGAAAAATAGCATTATTTTTCCTCTAGAACATGCTTTTTGGTTTTCTTTGTAGAAACATAATGCATTCCCCATTTGCTAGTTTATATATTAAGTTAATTGTTACCCTTTCAAAGATAATTGTATGATTGGAAAGCAGAATAGACACAAAAATGTTTAAGAGCTAAATCTGCTCAGATTTATTGTATATTTGATTGACTGGGGAAATGACTTTCAGTTGACATCTGAGCCAACAAGTTAGCTGAAATAAAATTTTACTTAATACCTTTGCATCAATAATCTAGGCACAGCTTCATTGATTGAGAAAGTCTGATCAATAGAGTATTACTGGCTGCCTAACTGTAACTTTGCCAGACTTTTTTGTTAATTCTGCTGATGACCTTCTTACCACTGCTTTTCAGGTTCACCTTTTTTTCCACTTTGAAATTCAATTTGCTCCATTTGCCGTTATTTAAAGAATTTACACATCCAATTGATTTTATCCACCTACTGTAGTTAGTTTATGGGATGCAAAAGATTGTACCTGATTGTGGTGAAGCTTTATAATTGCCAAAGCACTCATACGTTTATCAAGAATTTTCATATCACATATAATTGAAAAAATATCCAGAACAATAAATTATGGGACCTAAACAATAAAAATAAAATATTCTATTTTTTAAATGATGCTCATAGCAAAGAATCTGCAAATATTATAGAAAATATTACTGTTATTGAAAGGAAACAATAGAAACAAAATGAAACATGGCTCTGGTTTTCAGAATAATGAATAATAAAGGAAGGAAGAGAAAATCTTTCTAAAGGGACAAAGCTACATGGAATATATTAGAGCTTAATGAACTTCAAAAGTAGTTATGAAGAATTGTGAAGAGTGTGAGAATTCTAAACTGCATATAGACTAAGAAGTTAGTCTGGTACAGTTTCATGGATTCTTACAGAAAACACATGCCGTGTGTCTAAAATAAAGGACTGCGTATCTCACCACAGTAGCAGTAGCTAGAGTATTGGCATTTGTGCTGGTTCCCCAAGTTCTAGTTCCACAGAGCAAGGTGAAGAGGGCTAGGGAATATCTGCACATGCAAAGCATTGTGTTGCAGAAGGAAGAACCCTAAACTTAGGGGACCCTAATCTTTTATAATGAACACAATAAGCATACTTGCCTTTTACTCAAGAAGGAGACACTATTCCCATCTTGCAAGGCTTTTGTTCTACAAACAACCTTGTAATGCTAATCCAGAACAAAAGTCATTAATGTCCTTCCTGGCAAAATCTGTAAAAACGAGAGATACCTGCAGAAAACTCTCTTGCAACTATTTATTTTCTATGAACCTCGCCTCTTGGGTTTATTGAAACCCAAATAGGTGACACCTTAAGAGCCACATTTCCTACTAAATCCTTCACTTTTCTTTTTCTTGACCACTTCATTGGCAATGAGCTTCTCTTCTATAACTCAGACACTCAATCTCATGACTCAATAGATCTTGACATCATCCAGATACATTACATCTATGAAAAACTGAATTTTACCATCATCCAGGCACTGACCATAACATCATCCATTTCATCCCTCTCACTGAGTGAGTGTTCCTATTTTTCAGTACCTTCATTCCTTCAGTCCTTGTACTTCATTTCTATCAACAGCCAGTTGTCTTACATCCTTCCCCTTCCAGATCCTCAACTCCCTCATCCCAGTTTTCTACATCCTCAATTTCTTCATCCCATTTTCTTCCTTTGGCATTTTCCCAGTAAAACTTAAGTTTTAATCAAAATAACTGCCAGCTTTTCTCTCAATACACCTGAGCAGCTGAGTTCCGGGAGTGAAAATTGCACAAGTGTGCAGATTGGTTTCAATATAAATTCATGCTCTGCAACCTCACGCTGACTCTCAAAACATTTTTCAGCTCCGTCGCTCTTCTCAAAGATGATTCAATCTGACCCATGTTTACAACAAATGACATCATTTCCTCTGCTCAGGGGGAAAAAAAGAAAAAGAAAAGAAAACCGTAGACACCAGGTAAAAATTCAACTTTTCAACAAAATTTATAAAAATAGCCAATGCCAACCATCTTGTTCTTCTACTCAACTGGAAAAAGATGTCACCCTTTAAACTAAGGTTAATTCTGCTATATGTGCTTTGAGGTTGTGGCAAATCTTTCCCATTGTCCTCAAAACAGTCATTTCCCCTTCTTAAGAAATTAACATAAGCACAAAATTGCACCTGGGCATGTGCCCATTTAGAATCAAGACTACAGCTTTCAAGAAATGCATGTGTCTTCTGGGAAACATGCCCAGAAGTAGGGGACAAAACCTTCTCCCAAACTCACATAACGTTCTCATGCTCTCTACATATTTGATATTTTAACTTAGCTATTCCATAGAATCAAAATTATCCTAACTTCCAGACATACTCTTGCAACTAAAGTTCTATCTCAGCGAAGTGTGAACACCAATTCTATCACCCAAGCCAAGAACCTGGGCTTTAATTATCCTTGACTCCTCTTCCCCTTCAGCTCCATCAAATCAACCAATTACCAACTACCACTAATTCTGTTCCTGAAACAAATCTTTGCCCTCACTTTTCTACACCCCCACTGCTGTCACCCATTCAAACCACCGATAACTTATATATGAATTAATTGTACCTGTATTGTCCCGCAATTTCCAATCCCAATTTTATTTGATCCAATCTCTGCATTACTTTTCACAATCGTGATTATTTGTTCCCCTGATTAAAACTGCTTTCTTTGCTATTTCAAGAAGTTTAAATTCCTTAAGCATTTCACAGGGCCTTGTTGAATTTGGCCTTTGCTTCCTTCTCCAATTCCAAACTTGCCATTCTTCCTTCCCAGTCTCCTCATGCACCAGCTTTAATATTCCTTGAATTGAAGCTCTTTGAGCACAGCATGCTGGTTCATCACTTAGCCTCTAGTGGACGCTATTGTTTTCCTCTCCGGTATCTGTTCCTACCAGCCTACTGAGGGACAGCTTGATTTCGGGATGTTGTCAACTCCAGCTCCAGAAGAATACCCTGATCCGCCAAACTGTCCAACCCCAGGGCTGCAAAGGCCCCTGTGTACTGTTTTCCGATCCCGAAGAGCAACTTGGGAGACTCGATCGAGAAGGTTTGGACATTTTATTTGCCACATGCTCTTCTTTGTTTGCAGACCGTGATGAAATAGAGGGCTGCACCACACCCACAAGCGGGAGAAAATATGTATGTGATAGATTACTTGCAACTCCTCATACGGGTCGCTTCGTATGTGTTATGAGTACATGACTTCACAACCAAGGCCCTTCTTTGATTCCCATCTAAAGATTGGAAATAAGGGGAGTGGTCAGTTTTCCTATTCCTATCCTCCCTGACATATTTTTAGGAGTCCTTCTTAGTTCACTTTCAGAAACATCAAGACTTTTAGGTACTAACTTGTCTTACCACAAAACGAACCATTTGTTGTGACCCCATCTTCCATGTCCCAGTTATTAGTTCAGGGATAAACATATGACCTACGTTGATCAATCAAAACAAATACCAGGTTTTTGGTTTGGTGGTTGAAGAAGGGGAAAAAAGGGTCATTTTTTCTTACACTGTGTATCAATTTGAGACCTAAACTGACATAGTTATTTTGCTGCCGTGATAAATCCATGCTCAAAACAAAATCAAAGCAGAGAAAAACAAAGTTAAAGAAAAAAGAAATCAAATGAGAATCCTGAGTCCATTTGAAAACTTTTAGATCTTCAGTCATCTGAGCTAATAAACTCCTATTATTGTTAAACCATCTGAGTTGGATTATCTGCAAAAGAAATCCTGCCTGAAGTAGAAACTTTTGCTTGCTGGTTCCTCTACCTGGAACATCTCCCCCGTTTCTTCACCTAGTTAGCTCCTATTCATTCGACTTTGGTCTCAGTGTAGACACATCTACCAGCATCAATCTCTCACAGACTTACCTCTGCCTTCATAGCACCTTGAATCACCATTGTCATCTCATCTTAATGATTTAGAATTCCAAATCAAATTGTTTATGTCTTCCTGTTCCTGGTGATATTAAAAGTCCAGTGATTCTAGACATCCTGGCTTTAATGCTTATGGCTGTTTTTCTAGCATTTAACACACATTCTTAGCACATAGTAAATACTCCCTAAGTGTCTGTTGCATTAGTTATAATTAACATTTCTAGAATACTTTTCATATGACCAAAATTAGGATACTATCTTCATATATTTTATCTTACTTAATGATTATGACAATTATATGGTGCTAATACAATTATTATTAATGATTTTATAGAAGAAGAAATTCTAATTAGGCTAAACTACCTCTTCATTTTCACACATCCTCCCAATGATAAAGTTGAAATAAAAAGCCAGGTCTCTCTTACATATGTTCTTAGCCATCACATTATATTGTCTGTATAAAAATGAGGGAATAAATAAGAATTCTATTTATAGCTCTTTAATATTTTTTTAGCATGCCACTGTAGTAGAAAAACACTGGTTAGTCCTCTTTCCAAAACTCTTTGCAAAAATCAAAACCATGGAGCGAAGTGATCCAAGCAAGCTGTAACTTGGATCACTTGGAATGAAGTGAGGGCAAAAAACCACAACTCTTATTAGATTCTTTATTTTCAGTGAAACATCTTTTCTAGTACATCATGCAGTTAAGAGTGATTTTCGTGATTGCAATGCTCTATTTTAATGTAGCTCCTTCATATTTTATTATCCAAAGAAAATTTATAACTAATTTCTAGTTAAGTTGTTTTGAGAGGAATTTTTCACAACTGTGAAATTTCAAAACATTGAACGGGTGCTTCCAACCACAAAGCTGGGAATACAGGATGGACAGCATTATGGTTGCATGACATTCCTGACATAACTTCATGTTTATTTGTAGAAACTAATGCCCCAGAATATGCTCATGGGACTTGAAATCTCCCCTTTGCTCTTTCCCCTTAGTTGTCAATTCTTTACATCCGTTATCCAGCCACACTGATGTAAAGTAGGATCTATTTTGCTTGGGGAAAAAAAAATGTGGTTCACAACTTCACTCATTTCTCTAGTTAACATTCTCGTTTCAGAGTAAAGGATTTGAGTACTCACAGCATGCTAGGATTTGGAAAACCAATACATGGAGCAAGGTCTCTATGTTATATATGTATTATAATCTCTAACTTATATATTTTGGAAATTTTAGACCACCATTTGACTGATTATAATACATATAACAATATTTTTAGTTGATTTCATCTTTAAAATGTTTTAAATTAGCTCTTTACTTATTACATAAGTAATAAATACTCACTGTAGAAAAATCAGAAAAACATACAAACAGAAAGAAGAAAATAAAAATAACCCATGATCCCAACACTCAGAGATAATCACTTTAATTATATTGTGGGTGTTCTTCCAGACTTATCTTATGCATAAACACACCCACACACTTTTTTTCTAAACAAATACGGGATTTTAGTCTATGTTCCATTTGATAGCTGACTGCTTTGTTCTGTAATGTTTGGTATGTCTCTAATTTGGGACCTAATGATAAAAATTAATAGATGAATCATGGTAAACAGAACTAAGAACTAGTGGAGTACATCTTGCTTTAGTAGATCCTCGTTTAGGATCCATAGTATTCTGATAGATATCCTATGTGCTTCTTTCTCGTTTAAGGAGAATCTTGACTCTAATAATATGACAAACTTTCTCAAGCTCCCTAGGCAAAATTGAAAGAATGTTTTGGATAATTATCAAGAAAGTTTCAAGTTTTTTAAAGTTAAATGTATGACTAAAGAAATAATTGAAGCCCAAGGCTCTGTATTATCTCGATTGCTTAATTACACTGATGGAATGCACCAGAATCATTCAACAAGACACAATTCTGCATGGACTCTTAACTACCAACTATCAAAGAGCCATAGAAAAATTGGGAGCAGAGGCATGAATCTCAACATATGAAGGTAAGTGACCCAACAATTCACCTTTCGATCTCATGAATAGCATGATAAGGACACAGACCTACTATGTCCAGTCAAAAAAAAAAAAAAAAACTTGTATATTATAGGCAATGATTCACATCATGTTTCAAAGGATTTAAAAATAGTTGGTGTGTGAAGGGCATTTGGAGATTTAAGCTTTCCCCGTTGCATGGTTCACTGCTAATATATCTGGGATATATCTATATTGGCACAAACATAACCAGTGAAATAATGTTTCAAAGATGACATTTTTAATGTGGGAGAGAAAAGTGTGACCTAATGTTAATTACAGATGTCAATTATATTTGTGTTGTTTAGGGAACATTATGTCATTGGCAGTGTATTAAAAGATAGGCAGCCATAATTTGAAATCATTTTGGCAAGTTACTGTCTGTAATGGAAAGGAGCAGTGACTGCCATCTACTAATCTCTCAGGGATATCAGAAAGCTTAGTGGCCCTGAAAATAAATTGTATCATTAGAAAAATGAGAACATATGAAAAAATGTGAATAACTGGTGATGACTTTGCCTTTAGAAAAAAGGAAAAAAAGCATTGGATGATTTTATTGTTATCTTAAATGTTATCTTAAAACTTAAAGAGGATGATCATAAAGAAGATGGTGACCAGCTGTTCTTCAGCAGGAAGTGGCTTAACTTGCAAGACAAATTTAAGTTGACATAATGTAAGAACTTCTTGACAGCATTGAATTTTAATCACTTAAAATAGGCTCGTAAGGACAGCTGAGGGAAATGTCTTCTTTGAAAATCTTTAACATTATGATTATGATAAGCATTACAATTGGCTGCTGAGGTTTGAGGAAGGTCCTATCTAGGAGAGCTCTTTTAGGCAGGATTATTAAATGTGCCCCAAATTCTTCCTGCTCTATCTTTTGGTGTTGCCTCAAATAGTCGCTCTAAAGGGATTTCAACCAAATGATTGATTAATTTTTTAATTCACTTAACACTCCTGACTCCATATATGTATCAATTGCATTGACTTATTTGCTCAAAATGTGTGGGAATAACATTTCTTCAAAGGGTGTTGTGTTTATAGGAGACTTTTTTTTATTAACTATTATTTCCTGGTAATCATGGGTATTATGTACTCAGTACAGGTATCATAGCATAAATTGCCAAGGGTTAAGAAGATGGTAAGAATCTTCTTCTAACATCATGGGAAAATAGGTGATGTCCAGGCCATCTAGGATTTGAAGCTATATCCAGAAGAAAAACAGTCATGCTGACAAATTTTCATCTCTTGCAGTTTAAAATTTTATATTTGTGCCTAGGTTTTTCTTTTTCTAAGAAAGACTTCTTATAACATAGTCAGGTTTAAAGAAGTCCCGTATAACTTAGAGCTATTCTAATTACAGTGTCTGATTACTAAGATGTGAAAATCACCAACAGCTTAGGCGGTCCTAGAATTCACTGGGAAAGATATGTGAGTATGTGAGCATCTAGAAGAGAATCTAGGCATTGAGTTCTTAAATATAATAAAAGAGAATAATTAAGAGACTGGTAGTTGTTGCAAGTGTCAAAGATAAGGTAATTGAAGGAATGAGGTCTAGCATTAAGAAATGACAGATAATTGGTAATAGTTCTTTTTAAATGTTGGAAGTTTTTGAAAAATAAAAAGGAGAATTACACAAATCAATTAATTCAATTTGAAAGGGAGTCTATACCACTCAGTATTTCAAGATTCCTTCTGAAAGCTGTGGGGCTCTCTGATTCTCTGTTTCTTTCTATCATGAAGTCGATTCTTTCAAGCCTATTCAGCCTCATCAGACTGTGTCCCCCACTGAGAAGCATCATTAAGATGGCAGCTCTCCCAATCTTCCACCTGAGAAACAGCCACTGAATTCACAGATTTTCATCCCCCACTGCACTTCCTCATATCCCACCGATTTCAAAGGGAGCTGTGTATATTGAAGACAAATGCAGAGAGACAGAGAGGGATGTTTGGGTCCTTACATTCTTAACAGCAACAGGGCTGTATAAGCAGGATTGGTATTTTTCTATATAACTCAATCAGATGAATAATATCTAGTACATGTATTAGATTAAGAAATGGATTTTTTAATTTATTCATTTTATTTCATTTATTTATAAATTTATGACAGAGATACCCTTTTTAAAAATCATACTGTCCCTATTAATAAAATATAGGAATTTCCCCCTGCATGTTAATGTTTGGGTTCCATGGCCAGTATGACATATGTTATAATTTCAAATGTCAAAATTAAATTCCAATAAAATACTATATACATGAAATTTGACTTCACTTATTCAACAGGTGTAGTCCTAAAAGTCTTGAGAAATGGAATGAATTTTTGTAACAACAATATCTGCCCTGAGTGACCTATATGAGCTGAATATTTCAACAAAATCTAGGTCAAACCCTTCTTAAAATAATTCTTAAGAAAAATAAATTTACCCCTGTAATAGTTGATATCCTATATAGATAGGATACTCTATTTTCTTAATTTGGTACAGACATAATCAGTTTTGAAATAGATACCAATATGACTATAGTCATACATTGATTTGATAGTTATCCACTTGATCTTACTAATTAACCATCTTTCTTAGTGTCAATATTCTACATTTGGGCTGATTGGCTGACATATCTATCAGTAGATCTGCGTGTGTGTATGTGTGTGTGTGTGTGTGTGTGTGTGTGTGTGTTCCTGGAGATTGAATCCAGGGCCTCACACATGCTAGGCAAGCAATCGGCCTCTGAACCACATGCCCCCATTATATATTTCTCCTAATGAATGATACATACAATAAATTTCATATTTGTTTTTAAAATTCAGATAGTACATATAACACATTGCTGATGCCAAGCTCTATTTAGCTAAAGATTGAAATTAGTAAAATAAATCTGCCCTTATCAGTATCACTATGTGAAGAAGAAAAAATATTTTCTTTTTAAGCATTTCTAATATTTCCATATTGAGCATATATATTTTTTGCCTTTCTCCAGATTTAATATCCTTTCATATCAAATGTCTAGACATTATAATGTGTAGTTTTTCAATAGCAGATAGATTTTTCTGCACTTATCTACATAAGTAGTAACAAAAGTGTTCTTATAAACTATTCATACAATACTAAGCTCCAGGTCTTTTGCTTGCTGTTCCCCCTGTTTGCAATACTCTCTTACTTTTGAGTCTCTGCTCGATTGTCACCTCCTCCCAGATGACTCCTTTGTCCACTACTCAATATTTTATTATATATTTGTTTATCAGTCACTAGCAAGAAGTCAAGTTCTATAAAAATTGGTAAGGGGTATGTTCAGGGAAGGGCTGTGGTTTTTTTCATTGCTATCACCCAATTCCAAGGACAGTGCTTGGCATATATCAGAAACCTACTCATTTTAATTCAATGGACAAATAAATGGAAGACAAACAAAAAGAATGAATTTTGAAGAAGCTGTAGAATGTATTACTAGGATGGAATTACAGAGATTTCATCAATTTGAAATCAAGTAGCCAGTAGCATATAATTTTTTTTCTCTATTTTTTTTTTATTGTAAACAAATGGGATACATGTTGTTTCTGTTTGTACATGGCGTAAAGGCATACCATTTGTGTAATCATAAATTTACATAGAGTAATGTTTGATTCATTCTGTTATTTTTTCCCTTCCCCCCACCCCTCCCACCCCTCTTTACCCTCTATACAGTACTTCCTTCCTCCATAATTTTTTTTCATGTTATATTGTACATTTTAAGTTCATAAAAGGCATAGTGTGTGCACAGTTAATATTCAGACAGATCTTGTACTACCTGTGTGCTGTCACACAGTTCCAAGTTCAACATAATCACCCAAAACCCTTTACATCAGTATCTACAAACTAACAAATGCCAGATTCTGAAGCCTCAAATTCAAAATATATATTCCCAGGCGAGTGTAAGTCATAAGAGATGCCGGTTCACATCATTGTCCTTAATTTTCTTCAAGTTCATAACTGTCAATGAATCACTGATTTCAGTGAGTTTTTAAAATTAAAATAATTGAATATACCTCATCCAAGCAGCTCTATAAATACCCACAAACTTAAAATTTGAAGCAGCAGGAGGAGCATTCAATTAGGACAGAAATCATGTTTAGGTGAAAATATACTATAACTTGCTAACTGTTTGCAATATCTCATTGGAGTAAAATATCTTAATAGTGGAAACCTTTCAAACTATTAGTGTGGTCCAAATATAAAACAGCATTTTCAGAGTGAGAGTCAGTTTTCTATTTCTAAATTATATAATCATCATTTGAATCACATCTGAGACATTGTAGAAGCAATTGAATTAGATCAAAGGGTGACTGTTTTCATAAAATTACATCCTGGAGTACACTGATTCTTTAGGACATTGATATCACACAAAATATATAAATTTCTGTTATGAAATAATTCGGGGAAACTTATTTTTGAAAATCAAATCATTGTTTTGTTTGTTTAAACATATGATGCCTCAGAGCTACTAATATGTTAGCCTGCGTTGTGTAGACCCTGGGAATATATTATGCATAAAAAGGTTCCCAGATTTATTTAGCATGAAATAGAGTTTTTGGAGAACATCTAATAAGAGGCATGTTCCAGAAAGATCCTTTGGGTAGTTCTGACATGGATGAACTCTAAGGCACTTTCCAAAATTCTGTTCTTAGGTGTTTTTTAAACTCTGTTCCTTAGAGTTCAGAGAGCAGAGTGGATCAAAGCAGCTGCATCCCTAAATCACTCATCCCACTTCAAAATAAGACGTTATTAATTTTACCTCTTTTAAATACTGAGTATCTACCTAAGATTTTATTCAAAAAACAAAAATGTTTTGGGAGTCCAAAATAAACACCCAATTATGTTTCAAAATCATCCAACAGAATTGGGTTTACTTGTCATTGTAGAGTCAGTTCACTTTTATGTTATTTTTCCCATAAAGAGTATATGTGTTTGGTCTATTGCTTCATAGTGCTGAATAATGTTTAGTAAAGTACCTACTTTATAACCTAAATCCATTATATATACATTAATGTACCTTATATTGTGCTAATGATGATTATTTGACCCTTTGTAACCTTAAATTTGATGATAAAAATATCTTAATTTTAATAAAATAAATACATTGGTCAGTAAAAGGTGTATATATGTATCTCATGTATTTCAATAATAAATGTCTTATTAAAACACTCCTTATATTTTACAATTGCAATAAGTCAGCACAGTATATCCACTGGGAAGCTTCTCTGCATAAGATACAAATAAAAAATAGAAATGCAAAGTTATAAAACAAAAAAAATGCTTCAAATAAAAGCTACTTTTAATTTCAAACTATTAATTAAAATGGAAATACCAAGTAGCAATGCTCTAATTAATTAGAATGCATGAGAAATAAAGCACAGTATTAGGACAAATTCTAGTGTGTTTCTATATTCAAGACATTGTCACATTCCACTCCTGAGAAAGTGCTCAGTAAGATGTCACCTAATTCGTTGAAAAGCACAGCCCAAAAATGGGTGGTAAAGGACTAAAATACTTTTCAAAGTACCTGGGAGTAAATACAGAAAGGGTAATTACATCATCTTTCTTTTGTAAAAATATATATAGTGAAAATGATAAATATAATGTTGATAACTAATAATAATAACAATGAAGAAATTAAAAGGCAGGAGTTACATAAGCAGATAGTAGGGTATTTAGGAACCAAAATTTTATAGAAGAAAAAAATGAAAAAGAAAGAGTGGATAAAACCCATTATAAACAAGTTTCCTTTTACCCAATATTTGCCCCCTGACTTGTGAGCTGGTATTTACATTTGGCAGTCTATTCATTTCATAGATGCATTGATGTAACTCAGAAATCATACAAATTTCTTTATATACTCAGCATAAATAATAAAGGGCCATCACCAATTCACCAACTTCATTTAACACTTTCAAATAAATAATATGTAGCTTGGCAATCCAGGATTTTTCTTTTTCTTTTTCTTTAATAAAGTGGTCAACAAAATGTTAGTAATGCAACTTATAGTCTCTGAGTCAGCATGAACAATTAAAAATTAAGTTAAAGTTGTTTTTAAGATATTGTTTATTCTTCATTCCAAGCAAACAGAGTCCTAATTAAAATGTTTTTATAAACACTATTAATACATTTATTGTTAAGATTCATCAGCATTTCTATTCAAATAGCTTTGTTTTAAAGAATAAAGAATTAGGCTTCCAAAAATAATGGCAAATTTATACATCAGATATTAAAAAAAAATTTAAAGACATTGATTTTCTTCAATTAAAGAGAAATGAGAGAAGCAAAGTTAAAGCAAATATGCACTTTAACATAGAAGAACACATGATGTATTATTTTTGCTGATATTTTAAGAGTTCTCACTGAAAGTTCTCCAATTTAGATTAAGTATGCATAGAAAGCTGCATAATTATATGTTCATACTTGCCCCAGAACTTCTTTTTCTATCACATGTCATCACTATTCACAGATACATAGAGAAACCTACAAACAGAAAAGATGGGGTATTAGACTGTGGAATACCACCTGTCTTGATCTACATGACTCCTCCTAGATTAGAGGTTCTCTGCCTAAGTTCTGGTTTTAGACTGACTTCCTTATGCTCTGTAGTTGATGGAAGGGGTTAGAAATGATATGAAATGAAGACAAGAACATCAGTAAAGCTAAATAGGCCTTGAGTTAACATCAGAAACCAGTGAGACATGAGCAAGAGCACAGAGCTTCCTATTCTCTTTTTAAAAGTTCAAACTACTCACAAGTGAAGTAAGTTTGACATTTGGCCCATAGAGTACCCCCAAATGGCTCAAACCTAATTCATTTTTCTTCTCTTTTTGCATTTTCTTTAAATCTAGCTCAAGATTGGAAACACAGCTTCCATTGCCCATCAAGAAAGAATGAAAAGCACTTTCAGAAATGAACATGTATGGCAACAGGCATGAGTGTCATTGCTACAAGTCAGAGTGTTTTGTATATGATAGTTGATTTGAATTTGTTGGTCTAAAGTTGATTCACAACATTCCCATGAGTGGTAAAAGAAGCCATTAATCAAAGTCTGCTTATAATTGGTCAGTTTATTTCTACATCAAAATAATTCCTTCAACTTAAAGGTGATAGATAGTAAAAGAAATTCCAACCACCCAGGTGTGGCAGTGCCCACCTGCTGTTTCAGCTACTCAGAGGCTAAGGCTGGAGGATCACTTGAGCTCAGCAGTTTGCAGCCAGCCCGGTCAGTTTAGGGAGGCCCCAGCTCAAAGAAATAAAGAAGAATTCCAATCTAAATCAGATTGATCCTGTAAATATAACTACCAGTTTATAGTAAACCAAATGATAAGAAATCATGTTGAATTGTTTCACGGGATCACAGGCATGCAATTAGATAAGCAGAGATACCGAAACTAAAAAAAAAAAAAAAAAAAAAAAATCAAAAAGGAAAAAAGTGCTTCTGGATGAAAACAAACCTAAGAGATATATAAACAAAGGGCAATTTTTTGATTCAATTAAAGACTCAACTAAAAAACATGCTTATAGCAGTTGAATTAAATGCCAATTGTATATTAGATTATAGTAATTCAAAATTTTAAGGTATTAAGTTACTGTGTGATTTTGTTAAGTCCTAATTTCAAAGAGTTTCCAAAGATTATACTTTAGATGTTAAAATGTTATTTGAGATTTGTTATAAAATAATTTATTGGTATATAAAGCTAAATAAGATTGAACTCCCATTGATATGAGATTATGAATACTAAATGTTCCTTGTATTCTTCTCCCTGTTATATGCTTAAAATTTCCATAACAAAAACTTGTAATGATTATGTAGCAGTAATGATCACACATAGGTTTGTGTTCACGTGTGTGTCTTTATATTATTTTTTGATGAGTAATCAACAGCTAAACAGTGTTTCTCCTTGTTGTAAATGAATTAACTAATTTCTACAAGTTTTCTTATTAAAATATTATTTTGCTTTGCCAAATTAGATCTGCCATACAGAAATAATTGTTGAAGACATTAATACTGAGCAATGGTCAATAAAGATTACAATAAAAGGAGGAAGGATAATCAAAGTACATGACCAAGATGCAATTTAGAGAAGATAAAATTTATGTTAAAAATAGGAATTTTAGGACCCCTGCACCAAGGACGGGCACCATAACTGATCGGTCGCAGTCTCAGAGCAAGCTGGCGGGTGAGTCAGGCCGCCTGCATGGTGGAGGTAGGCGGTGGGCACCCAATCTGCCTGCCTTGCAGAGCTAGGTGGCAGGCAGCCAACTTGCCCAACCACCAGGCCAAAGACAGACACCATCACTGAGTGACCCTGCCCAACCATCACAACAAGGTCTGTTGCCAACGCGGAGCAAACTGGCAGACAGCCAGCCCTCCTGCATTGAAGAGCTAGCCAGAGGCTTCTTTATAGTCTGGTGCAGGCATTTTGAATTATCCCTGAGGGCGTGGTCATCATCATTGGAAGGGCAGCTACCTTCTTGAGACACCTACAGACCCAGGAGTTGAGGAGGTATTGGGAGACTCGGGACCAACTCAGAGCCACTGGGTGAGTCTCTCCCACTGGTCGGGCTCCCCGGATGGGCAGTAGTCCCCAACGCAGGAAACTTCGTGGAGTAGAGTGGCCCAGTGAGACTCCTCTGCTGGAGCAGAGAACCCAGTCAACCAGGAGCATTGCAGAGGAGGGCCGCACAGCAAGAGGCTTTGACACAGAGTGACAGTCCCAGGCCCAGGTGGTAGCTCCAGTCCCCAGGGAACATAGCAGAGGAGGGCTGCTCAGCGAGGGAGTCCCTCACAGGCACAGTCTCCCCAGCCCAGGCACTAAATCAAGACCCCTGGGAGCATCACAGAGGAGGGCTTCCCAGTCCAGTTGGTAGTTCTGGACTGAAGGGAACTGCTCAGAGCAGAGCTGCCCAGCAAAACGTCCCCACCAGGTGAGTCTTCCCCGCTGGGGGAGGCTTTCCCACCAAGGCAGTAGAACCAGAGACGCAGGCCCAGATCAGATGTGCCCCAGTCTGCAGTCTAGTCCCCTTTTAGCTAACCATCAGTCAACAAGTAGAGGCGCCTTTGTCCACTGACAGGCAATATACCCCACCTAAAGGCCACGACCCCTAGATGGGCACCTTCCTAGTGGACCACCGCATTATCAAGTTCCTCCAAGAGTTCAACCTACTGAAAGCTAAGAGGTGAGTTATTGGAAATCTACAGAGACAATATTAGTCAATAGAGGAAATTTGCAATATCCCAGAGTTTCACTACTAGAGGGGCAGATACCTGAGCAAAGGGAAGAAAATGTCCCAAACAAAGCTAGACGGTACAGCAATAAAATCCAATGACAGCATGGCAGAAGAAATGGCAGAAAGGGAGGTCAGAATGTACATAATTAAAACAATCAGGAAAGCAAATGAGGAGATGAAAGAACAAATGCAGGCATTGAAGGAGGAGATGAAAGAGCAAATGCAGGCACTGAATGATCACACCAATCAACAGTTAAAAGAGCAAATAGAGGAAGCAAAAGATCATTTCAATACAGTGTTAGAGATATTGGAAAAAAAACCAGAAATCCTTGAAATGAAGGAAACAATAAACCAAATTAAAAACTCCATAGAAAGCATAACCAATAGGATAGGACACCTGGAAGACAGAACCTCAAATATTGAAGACAGAATATTTAATCTCGAAAACAAAGTTGACCAAACAGAGAAGATGGTAAGAAATCATGAACAGAATCTGAAAGAATTATGGGATAGCATGAAAAGGCCAAATTTAAGAATTATTGGGATTGAGGAAGGCTTAGAGAAACAAACCAAAGGAATTAACAATCTATTCAATGAAATAATATCAGAAAATTTCCCAAATCTGAAGAATGAAATGGAAAACCAAGTACAAGAGGCTTATAGGACTTCAAATATACAAAATTATAATAGACCCACACCAAGGCACATTATAATGAAAATACCTAACATACAAAATAAAGACAGAATTTTAAAGGCTGTGAGAGAAAAGAATCAAATTACATTCAGAGGGGATGTAATAAGGATATCAGCAGATTTTTCAATCCAGACCCTAAAAGCTAGAAGGGCCTGGTACAACATTTTTCAAGCCCTGAAAGAAAATGGATGCCAACCAAGAATCTTATACCCAGCAAAACTTACCTTCAGATTTGACGACAAAATAAAATCCTTCCATGATAAACAAAAGCTAAAAGAATTTACAAAAACATTACAGAACATTCTCAGCAAAATATTCCATGAGGAAGAGATGAAAAACAATGATGCAAATCAGCAAAGGGAGTAACTACCCTAAAGGAATAGCCAAATAAAGGAGAAACCAAGTAGTGTCAAAAAAGAAAAAAAAAAAAAAAAAAAGAAAATGAGCCAAATGATCAGGAACACAAATCATATCTCAATAATAACCCTGAATGTTAATGACCTGAACTCATCAATCAAAAGACACAGACTGGCAGATTGGATTAAAAAGAATGATCCAACAATTTGCTGCCTACAAGAGACTCATCTCATAGAAAGAGATTCCCACACACTAAAGGTGAAAGGGTGGGAAAAAACAAACCATGCACATGGACACAGCAAAAAAGCCGGAGTATCCATCCTTATATCAGATAATGTGGACTTCAAGCCAAAGTTAATCAGAAGGGATAAAGAAGGACATTTCATACTGATTAAGAGAAGCATAAATCAGCAAGACATAACAATCATAAATATCTATGCCCCGAACATTGGCTCATCCATGTAGGTCAAACAAATCCTTCTCAATTCCAGAAATCAAATAGACCACAACACAATAATACTAGGTGATTTTAACACACCTCTCTCACCACTGGACAGATACTCCAAACAAAAATTGAACAAAGAAACTATAGATCTCAATAACACAATCAATAATTTAGACTTAATGGACATTTATAGAATATACCATCCAACAAAGAGCAGATACACTTTCTTCTTTGTAGCACATGGATCCTTCTATAAAATAGACCATATTCTATGCCACAAAGTTAATGTTAGCAAGTACAAGAAGATAGAGATACTATCTTGTATTCTATCAAATCATAATGGATTGAAATTAGAAATAAATGACAGAGAAACTACTCCAACACCTGGAGATTAAATAATATGCTATTGTATGATGAATGGATAACAGAAGATATCAGGAAGGAAATTTAAAAATTCTTAGAGGTAAATGAGAACAAAGAAACATCATATCAAAATCTCTGGGACACTTCAAAAGCATTACTTAGAGGAAGATTTATTTCATGGAGCACATTCAATAAAAGAAGAAAAAAAATCAACAAATTAACAACCTAACACTACCGCCCAAAGTTCTAGAAAAAGAAGAAGAGAGCAGCACCAAAAG
The DNA here is from genome assembly GCF_902686455.1 of Sciurus vulgaris. Lineage (NCBI taxonomy): Eukaryota > Metazoa > Chordata > Mammalia > Rodentia > Sciuridae > Sciurus > Sciurus vulgaris. Next base: position 118,343,790 of record NC_136463.1, on the reverse strand, counting down.
TAGTAGAAGATAGGAAATGGTGAAAATCAGAGCTGAAAATAATGAAATTGAAACAAAAGAATAGAAAAAAACGACAAAATAAATAGTTGGTTCCTTGAAAAAATAAGCAAAATTGATAAACCCTTAGCCACACTAACAAAGAGAAGGAGAGAGAATTACTAAAATTCCAAAAGAGAAGGAGAGAGAATTACTAAAATTCCAAATTACTAAAATTAGGAATGAACAAGGAAATATCACAATAGACACGAGTGAAATATAAAACATAATCAGAAGCTATTTTGAAAATCTATACTCCAACAAAATAGAAAATCTTGAAGACATCAACAGGTTTCTAGAGACATATGAATTACCTAAACTGAACCAGGAGGACATACACAATTTAAATAAACCAATTTCAAGTAATGAAATAGAAGAAGTCATCAAAAGTTTACCAACAAAGAAAAGTCCGGGACCAGATGGATTCTCAGCCGAGTTCTACAAAACCTTTAAAGAAGAGCTCATTCCAATACTTCTCAAAGTATTTCATGAAATAGAAGAGGAGGGAACCCTCCCAAATTCATTCTATGAAGCCAATATCACCCTGATACCTAACCCAGAGACACATCGAGGAAAGAAAATTTCAGACCAATATCCTTAATGAACATTGATGCAGAAATTCTCAACAAAATCTTAGCAAATCACATACAAAAATATATTAAAAAGATAGTGCACCACGATCAAGTGAGTTTTAACCCAGGGTTGCAAAGTTGGTTCAACATTCGGAAATCAATAAATGTAATTCGCCATATCAACAGACTTAAAGTCAAGAATCACATGATTATTCAATAGATGCAGAAAAAGCATTTGATAAAATACAGCATCCCTTCATGCTCAAAACACTGGAAAAGAAAAAATAGGGATAGTGGGAACATTCCTTAATATTGTAAAGATCTTCTATGCTAAACCCATGGCCAATATCATTCTAAACAGTTAAAAACTGAAAGCATTCCCCCTAAAAATTGGAACAAGGCAGGGATGCCCTCTTTCACCACTTCTACTCAACATTGTCCTTGAAACTCTAGCCAGAGCAATTAGACAGACCAAAGAAATTAAAGGGATATGAATAAGAAAGAAGAACTCAAACTATCCCTATTTTGCTGATGACGTGATTATATATTTAGAGGAACCAGGAAATTCCACCAGAAAATTTTTAGAACTCATAAGTGAATTCAGTAAAGTAGCAGGCTATAAGATCAATGCTCATAACTCCAATGCATTTTTATACATAAGTGATGAATCTTCAGAAAGAGAAGTTAGGAAAACTTCACAATAGCTTCAAAAAATAAAAAATAAAATAAAACTAACAAAAATCAACTAACAAAAGAATCAACTAGCAAAAGAGGTGAAAGACCTCTACAACGAGAACTACAGAACACTAAAGAAATTAAAGAAAACCTTAGAAGATAGAAAGATCTCCCAATGTTCTTGGATAGCAGAACTAATATTGTCAAAATGGCCATACTACCAAAAGTGCTATACAGATTCAATGCAACTCCAATTAAAATCCCAATGATGTACCTTACAGAAATAGAACAAGCAATCATGAAATTCATCTGGAAGAATAAGAAACCCAGAATAGCTAAAGCAATCCTTAGCAGGAAGAGTGAAGCAGGGGGTATTGCAATACCAGACTTTCAACTATACTACAAAGCAATAGTAACAAAACACCATGGTATTGCACCAAAATAGACAGGTAGATCAATGGTACAGAATAGAGGACATGGACACAAACCCTAATAAGTACAATTTTCTCATACTAGTCAAAGGTGCCAAAAATATGTAATGGAGAAAAGATAGCCTCTTCAACAAATGGTACTGGGAAAACTGGAAATCCACATGCAACAGAATGAAACTAAACCCCTATCTCTCACCCTGCACAAAAATCAACTCAAAATGGATCAAGGACCTTGGAATCAGACCAGAGACCCTGCAGACTATAGAAGAAAAAGTAGGTCCAAATCTTCAACATGTTGGCTTAGGATCAGACTTCCTTAACAGGACTCCCATAGCACAAGAAATAAAAGCAAGAATCAACAACTGGGATAGATTCAAACTAGAAAGCTTTCTCTCAGCAAAGGAAACTATCAGAGATGTGAAGAGAGAATCTACAGAAGGGGAGAAAATCTTTGCCACTCATACTTCAGATAGAGCACTGATTTCCAGAATATATAAAGAACTCAAAAAACTCTACACCACAAATACAAATAACCCAATCAACAAATGGGCTAAGGAAATGAACAGACACTTCACAGAAGAAGATGTACAAGCAATCAACAGATATATGAAAAAATGTTCAACATCTCTAGTTATAAGAGAAATGAAAATCAAAACTACCCTAAGATTCCATCTCACCCCAATTAGAATGGCGATTATCAGGAATACAAGCAGCAATAGGTGTTGGTGAGGATTTGCGGAAAAAGGTATACTTATACATTGCTGGTGGGGCTGCAAATTAGTGCAGCCACTCTGGAAAGCAGTGTGGAGATTCCTTAGAAAAGTTGGAATGCAATCACCATTCGACCCAGCTATCCCACTCCTCGGCTTATACCCAAAGGTCTTAAAATCAGCATACTACAGAGATGCAGCCACAACAATGTTCATAGCTGCTCAATTCACAATAGCCAGATTGTGGAACCAACCTAGATGTCCTTCAACTGATGAATGGATAAAGAAACTGTGGTGTGGTGTGTGTATATATATATATATATATATACACACACACCATGGAATATTACTCAGCCATAAAGAATAATAAAATTATGGCATTTGCAGGCAAATGGATGAAATTGGAGAATATCATGCTAAGTGAGATAAGCCAATCTCAAAAAGCCAAAGGATGAATGATCTCGCTGATAAGCGGATTATGAAACATAATGGGGGGTGGGAGGGGGGCAAGAATGGAGGAAGGAAGGACTGTATAGAGGGGAAAGAGGGGTGGGAAAAGTGGGGGGGAAGAAAAAAATATAACAGAATGAATCAAAAACTACTACCCAAGGTAAATGTATGATTACACAAACAGTATGCCTCTACTTCATGTACAGAGAAACAAGATGTATCTCATTTGTTTACAATAAAAGTAAATTAAAAAAAGAGATAGAAATTTTAAGCTGTGCCAGTGGTTCACACCTGTCATCCTAGTTACTTGTGAGGCAGAGGCAGGAGGATTGCAAATTCTAGGACAACCTGAGCAATTTAGCAAGACCTCTTATTAATTATTTAATAATTTTTTTTTAAGATAAAAGGGCTGGGCATGTACTTCAGTGGTAGAACAGTTATCTAGTAATCCCTAATACTTAAAAAAAAGAAAAAAAAAGGAATTTTAATAAATTTCTAATAAGCTTCACTTTCAAACATGAAAGACTAAGGAATCTTCCCTTCAGATCAGAAACAGAAATAGAATGTCTAGTATCAACACCTCAGTTCAGCATCTTACCAGAAATCCTAACAATAAGGCAGGGAAAAGAAATTTTAAATTTTAAATTTACTTATTAGAAAAGAAAAATTAAAAGATTAATCACAAATAACACACTTATGTAGAAACTTCCGAAGAATCTATTATTATTAACAAGTAAATTTGTCAAGGTCATTGCATACAAAATTCTTATACAAAAACAATTACATTTATAGATACTAGAAACAAATAGAAAATTAAATTTATAGGATGATGTCATTCAGAATATCACCCAAAACTTTAAAATCTTAGAAATAAGTTGAATACATTTCCCCCAACTAAAATCTAATTCTTTGTGTGTGCCACAGGTTGAACCCAGGGGTGCTTAACTATTGAGCCACATCCCCAGCCCCCCTACTTTTTTTTTATTTTAATTTTGAGATAGAGTCTCACTAAGTTTGTTAGAGCCTTGCTAAGTTGCTGAGTTTGGCTTTGAACTTGCGATCCTCCTGCCTCAGGCTTCGGAGCTGCTGGGATTATAGATGTTTGTCATTGTGCCTGGCCTAATACTTATTAAAAAAAAAAAAAAAAGTAGGACGTATCATGTTCATGGGTTACAGTACTTGATTCAATATTATAAAAAATGTCAATTTCACCAAATTGATCTGTTCAACCAGAAGCCTTTTGTTTTCATTAAAAAGTCAATTCAAATATATGTATGAAATGACAAAAATATGCAAGATAATCTTACAGATGAAGTATGATGTTAGGGACATTTATTACCGGGTATAAATACATTACTAGCTATAATAATTAAAACATGAATGGCGTGAATCTACTTTGTGCACAACCATAGGAACAAAATGATGTGCTCCATTTGTGTACAATGAATCAAAATGCAGTCTGTAAAATTAAATAAATAAATAAATATTTTTAAAACAAAACTTTGTAACATGTGAACACCATATGTAACCCAAATATTAGGATCTGTAAATAAAGTTTGATTGGAACAGGAAAACAAAACAGAACAAAACAAAAACAGCAGCAATAACATAAAATGATTGGTAGCCATGGAAAAGATGGTCAAAAAGACCAATGAAATAAATTGGAAAATCCAGGAACAGACCTGCCTGTTTGGTGAGTTTGTGTATAACAAAAGTGACATTGCCATACAGTAAGTAAGAGATTATATTTTAAGAAAATTGTACTGGATTCTGGATTGATTAGATAAACAAATGGAAGAGTGAATTCTGACCTCCTACCTCGTAGCATACTGAAAAATCAACTCCAAATGTTTTGATGATCTAAAGTAAAAGGTAAAAATGAAAACCAATACAAAAACAAAAACATCTTAGAAGGAATCATGATCTTCTAGTAAACAGGACAGCAAAAGCATGAAATAACTTTGAAACATTGAGGTTCTCTTGACCTGAGTCCTGATTATGTGCATGCATTTATCTTTATTAAGAGAAAAATCTACCTAGCAGTATACTTATATGTGTATGCATTTCTAATATGAACATGCTTGAATAAGTCTCCCTATGTTACAATTAAGAATTAGTCATTAATTGAAACAATAAAAAGAGAAAAAAGCAAGTCCAAGAATAGAAAAGCCTGTCAAATTGAGAGAAAACTAGAGAGAGATACAGATTTTCATGAGCTTGTATTTGTATCTAGAATATATAAGAAATTTATAAATGAATATGAAAATAGAAACCCACTTTAAAAATGGGAGAGCTTGTTGACTAGGAATGCCTGAAAAGAGAATGAGCAAGGCTACTAAACAGGACACTAAAATTTGGCTAACCACTCTAGTTAAGAGAATGATGCAGTTACAATTACAGTGTATTCCTACAGCACACCCACCAAAAGAACCACAACATAGTGGATGAAGATGTGGAGCAAAGAGAATTCTCAAACCCTGCTCTGTGGAATATAATTTGATGAAACCCTTTTGGAAGGCAATTTGGAAGTACTAATACTGAACATATGCATGACTTATGAACTAGTACCTCTTCCCAATGATTATATGCACTGAATGAGTAAGAAAAACATTATTTTCTTTGAATATCATTATCTTACTTATTTACTATACTAAATTTATTCCTCACTACTTCATTTTTTCCCTGTGATTATGTCTGCCTTTTGGAACCTTGACTATGCCCACTAATTCCAAATACACAGAAACTTTGGGGTTTGCATCCATATGAGGCAAAAAGATTTTCAAGGACGAAAACATGTTCCTGTGGCTATACCAATCTTTGTGCAGACAACTCTGCAGTCACCAGTGGTTGATCTTTTTGCAGTACTTTAGGTTAAGCCCTTCTTTGATATGGCTGGAATTCACTTTACAAATAGCTGCTCTACTGGGGTTTGTCCTGTTGTCCATCAGCTTCATTTATGATCAGAAAGCAAGTATGGGGATTTGGGAGTGCTGAGTCCAAAATTCCTAAACATCCTTCCTTTTTTTTTTTTTTTTTTTGACGTGGTTTTCTGGATATTTTAACTTATTTCACCATTTTCCACTTTCAAAATTATTTAGTTTGTATTGAAATACAGACTACTTCTATGTAATTTTTTTAAAATTAGAAGTAAACATAGATTTATTTCTGCAGATGCAGGATTAAAAAAAGTGAAAGTACAAAGACATGATACAATTATAGCATTATTACATAATATCTATTCAACATTCTTTCCACCAAGCTCTAAAGGCAAAACTTCCACAGCCTCTGCACGTGAAGCTCTGAATGATCCACTTTTGGTTAGGTTTTGTTAATGGATTTAGTTAATATGTTTTTCTTAAGAGTTGTAAATAAATGTAATGTCCCAAACCGTATATGAAAATCAACCTCATAACTGTGTCAATGTTCATGCTATGTTAAATTACAGGAATTTAAAGGTTACAATACAGATCATGAATATTAATTGTCCAACCTAATTTATTTCATTTAGGCATTGTTGGTAGAGTTACTCTTTTCAAGAGAAAATCTTACCTCGCTCAAGTTTTTCCTAAAATGTGTGAAAAGTCTAAAATGTATAAAAACACATAAGTGGTGTTTGTTTCTTCCAGTGAGTAGGTGGTTTGATTTCCCAGAGGGCAAGTGGTAAGTGCAGGGAGGAAGTGAGGCAAGGCTTTGTGGGAATTATTTGAGCCTTAAAGAAATTTAGAAGGTTTGAAAGTTAAATAAGGTTCAAGTTGGTTCTTATTGTGAATGTCTAAACTATTTTGCCCTTCCTTGGTGAAGTGCCATAAAGTCAGGTGTGAATAGACTGTGAAATGGGCTTTTCTTGTGCAGTGAGCTTTGGCCAAATGGTGATCTCACTTAAACACACATGGCAGCAGCCTTTTTAGCAGGAAAGGTCTGTGTATAAACCTGGGGAGTTGAGAAAAGGGAAATAATTCTTAGATTATATTTGAATATTAGAGCATTATTCATTCTAATTAGTAATGATCTGAGCTATATATTCTTATAAATTTATTTCAATTTAATATAAATAAGAAAAGCATAAAGTTTAATTGGAAAAGCATTTAAATAACAAAGAGTTGAATGTGCATTCATCATATTGATGACTCATCCCAGAATTGACTCTGTAACTACTAAGGTTGAATTAAAATTTTGAATTAAATTAATTTTCAATTAATTTTGAATTAAAAAAACAAACAGAAGAAAAACAGAAAAGAATGTTCATATGAGAGTTTGGGAGGATTTTGTCCTCAATGCTGGGGATGGAACTGATGGCCTTGCACATTGTAGGCAAGCACTCTACCACTGAACTGTGTCCCCAGCCCCTGACATGAGTTTAGTAAAGGAATAATTTTATTAGGATTTCTATCTTAAAAATAAGCATGCATATTATAGAAATTGCTAATGAAAGCTACAGTAATGATAAATAACATATAAATGACCTATATACCCTGGATATTTTATGGCATTGTATTAATTCTCACAAAAACCTTGTGAGGCAACTATCATAATTAACATTTTGTGGAAGACCATACTGATACTCACAGAAGTTGACTTACCAAGCCACACAACGAATAGGTGGAAAATTTGGGCCGACTCAATCGTAGAAACCCTACGAAAACAGAGGAAAAACAGAAAACAAAAATTGTCCACAGTGCCATCATTCTGATTTTAAGGCATACATATATGCAAACTCACATATGAAATGTCTATAAATTCAGTAGGGATGAATATTTATTGTTAGTGTTACTTAAAATTAAATTTTCCTGTGAGTTACTACTGTACTCAATTATCAAGAGTGTTGGGAAGTAGTATTTATACAAACTTCATCAAATCAGTGTATTTCAATTTATAATTGAAAAGCTCATGTTCATGAAGAGCACAAAAAGCATCTGCTCTAAGAGATGACATTGCTATACTTTTTTCCCCTCATGTTTTCATGGATGCATTAATGAGCACAAGATTTGTGTTCTTAAAGTAGGCAGATTTCTTTTTTTGGCCCATCTACTGGTCTGTGTCCTTGAAAGATGTTCTTAACAGTTTTATTATAGAGAGTCTAGAAATAGTATTTAACTTACAGTCATTTATTTTCTCTGCTTTTAGCACTTTCTGCTTTTCTCAGACCTTGACCACAACATGCCCTGAGTTATATTCTTCATAAACCCCAAGAAGAATGCTGAATTCTTAATATACATTCAGTATTGCTTCCTAGCAATAATAAGCAACTAATTCCAGGACCACATGATCAGACTCCTCATGCTTAAAATGCTTGATAATCTCTCAAATAAGACCTCTACTACACATTGTGTATGAATTTGAACTGTTTGGGTTCTGTGTGATGGTGAATGACAATGCACAGCGGATCATTTGTTGTAGTAGTCCACAGAAGTCAAGCTGAAGTCTTGAGGTGGCCACTGATGGAACCATCCAGAATCTAGAAAACATGACGTTTTTCACTTGGTGTACTTGTATATCTTACAGAAAGAATATTTGTTGTTTTTAAAATAGTTTCAGTCATCTAACATAAGTGCATGTGAACTTATTTTTATGGGAGAGTCACCATACCAGTCACTTATACTTTAAAAAGTTGCTTGGATTTATTTTGGTTTAACACTTGAATTTTCTAATTAGAGAGGTACTTAAAATTTTATAGCATGATAAAAATAAAGAAAAATGAATCAAAAGCATTATGTGACAAATGAAGTCATTGTTTATGCACTGGATTTCTTTTCATTGCTACAGAAATTATTTTAATCATATACAATGAAATCGAACCATTTCTGACAGAAGTACTAGTTACTTAATGAACGTAACTATACAATATTTACTTCTCCAAGAAAATTAATTGTAAGAAAATCCAGAAGGCTTAGCTTAATTTCTACTTCTAACACTGAACTATGGAGAAAAGCAAGTCAATAATTCACTTCATTTGCCAGAATAATAAAATAGCTACTATTTGCTATTTTTTGCCAATATTAACAGAGTGTGTGAGAAATAAAACTGCCATTCTGGTTTCAAAGAAAAAGATAATTAGCACTCTAACTAGACACAAATGTCTGAAATAATGAAGTAGAAAAAAATAATAATTCTATCAAGTATTGTTGATTTGAGCAAAATTCCTTTATCATAAGTAACCAAAAAAACCCACCAAAGTGAGTATGTGAAGAAGCTGATCTCCTCTTTCTTTAAACTGGTATCCACATCAGTTCAACACTTGCACTACTTTGAAATGACAAATTTTTAAAAAAATCAGTTATCCATATTTGTTTACAAATGTATTAAGTACTTAGATAACTGAAAGCACTTTGCTTTCTTTCCAAATTTTTCAGGGTTTATCTGAATATTCTGTTTCACATTCCCTACCACCTCAGAGCAGAAGCAAATATATCAAGATAGGGATACGGATGTTACTTCTCTGGAAAACTACTAATTCACTAATTGATCTTCTGAGCTCCCTTAAATCATTTTCCCAGATAGGACTTCAGTGCTCCTTGTTCTGATAGAATTAGTCTCTCTTCACTGAATGGGGAGAGATAAGGGGCAGAAGTCACCATCTGTGTGTTTACATAATTATGTTTTCTGACCAATATGAAACCACAGAATGATTATTTTCCTTGTTCCAAAAAATCATTCCTCGTTTTCTCTTCAGAATTTCTTATGTCAGGATTTTACCTTCTTTGGGTACTTAAGAAAAAAGTATTAGTTTAATTTTTATTGAAAAAGAAGGAAATATTATTATCTTTAGTCATCTCTGTTTTTGCACCAGAATATGTCCAACAAAATATTTCATATTTCCATGAGATATTTTCTAGCATAAGAGATAGAGACAGAAACTCAGATACTGAAATTGCATTAAAGACAAATATTCTAACTCTAGTAACATCTTTTATAAAAGAGGAAATAGATGTTAATCTTCACATCAAAACAATATCCTGATAAACATGTTTGCCTTTTTTTGAATTACTGTCACTTTTATACTATTATGTATTGTTCTTCTGCATTGTCTTCCTTTCTTCTGTATTAATAAGTATCTGTTACAATTTAACCTGCCACTTGCACTAAAAACAGAAAAAAAATAATGCCAAAAATTAGATAAGGAGAAACTGTCAGTTTCATCACCAAGTACTTTTTCAAGTAAATCACTAGAAATCATTGTTAATTATTGTTTATAATCAGCAAAAGCTATCACAAAGACTGTGACATATAGAAAGAGCACATGGTTTACTGAATGCCACTAACTGGGTCTACACTTTTGTTTTGAACATGTTGACTTCTAAGAAGAGGAGGACTATAAGATAAAAATATAGTGAGAATGTTTTTATTCACCATGTAACTTTAGAAGTTTAGATCATCTTTAATAGGAAATCCTACAAGAGCATAGGAAAGCCTTTGCATATCCCTCTATGGGCAATGTTCCTAGATGCCAAAGTCCTATGTTCCTAGATGCCGAAGTCCTAAATTCGGGGGCATCCTATTTATTGCAGAGATGAGCTTTTCATCTTGTCAATGTGGATTCCATCCTTCTTTTCCTATAGTGGGTGAAATTTACAGTGAGCAATTGTCTGTCTTAAACCAGGATGTGCAGAAATCAAGTGGAGAGTCAAAAATAGGACACAAATATCCTGACCTCTGACCTCTTCCTCAGTGCACAGCACTGATTTTCTCCCTGCTCCATGGTAGCAATAGTGGGCATAGCCAGATGCCAAGAACCTGTTCCTTGTGTCATCAAGAAATAAATTTCACGGGTAAGGGAGCTCAGCTAGTCACTGATTGCAAAGCACTTTGAAAATGGAAAACCAAATACAGTGTAAGTGCTAGGTGCCACTATTATTCAGAAGATAAGAAACTGAGTGCAGAGCTATCATTATGGTTATTTATAACTGGGATACAGAAGAACTTGGGAAGGGAAGCAGGAAGGGCCATAGGTAACATGATTGAGCAACATGAATAGTTTCACTAAGAACCTTAACTTAGTTTTGTAAGGCATCGGATCCTGAAGTAATAACTGGATGCTTAGATTATATTAGTAAATTAGTAGCATTTTAATTCTTAAATATTTTCAGGGCATAACAAAACAATGATGATCATGGAGGCCGTGTATTTTTTCTCATGTTGCTCTATAAATAAGAAACATACTTCTGAGTGTTGAAGTGCAGTGATCCTGAAAATGGAAACTTTGATGAAAGAGCTGACAAAGAATGTAATGACTCATAGTACTTAAAGCAAGAAATTTAAACAAACTCCTCCAAAATTCTCCCACTGAACATGGGACCTCCTGTTTAGGGGAAATTGATACTGCTGCAATGTAATCAGATACAAAGGTTCGGAGGGGTGGCTTTACTACCATTGTGGAAGAGCTCCTCAAACTGACGATAAAGCAAGGCAAGTGGAAAGTGACATGTCATTTTCAGCTTAATCACTTGTCTTTTGTTTATATTATTTTCCCTTCAGGCATGACCTCCCTCTTTTATTCACTCTCTGACTTTAATCCAGTTTTGAAAGCCCAACCCAAACTCCAAAATTCTCAATGAAGTCTTCACTGATCACTCACACTGATGGCTTGATGAATTGCTGTGCCCAACATTAAAGAATTTTTCAACTTTCTCTTATAACTTTAAATATATGGAAAATGAGAATAGTTTAGTAACTACCTGTATATTCACTAAGGAAATCAATCAATTGGCTTATTTTCTTTATCTTTTAGTTTTTGCCAAATCATTTCAAAATACAGACAAAATATATTATCCATAAGGACATCAGCACACATTGCCAAAAAAATTACCCCCACATAGTCCTAATTTCATTATCATACCCAAGAAAACTAAAAACTGTCCTTCAATATAAAATTAAGTCTATTTTAAATGTGCACAATTGTCCCAAGTAATAGATATACAACAGGTTTTATTGAACCAAAGAATCATATCATTCTTTACATTTAATTTTTGATCATAGTACTTTATACCTGCTTGTTTATAGTTTTCTGGTCAAGAAACATCCACTCACTTTTTAAATCTTTTTGAAGTTACTCAACCATTAATGCTTGATAAGATCCCACAACCTGAATTTGTCTGATTGTCACTACGTGCTATAATTTTAAAAATTTGTTTATGCCTTGAATTTTCTGTAAAAGAAAAATAGTGCAAAAGATTTCATTAAATGCTTCTTAAGCATTTGGAAAGCCTATTTCATAAGTAAAACTGTCACTTACATATTATAGGATGACTCAAAATTTCGGACTGTTTGACTTTTACCAGTGCTAAGTTTTACTGTGTTTAAGGTGAGGCTGGCTATGTTTCATAGTTCTAACATTTGGTTTTAGGTTTCCTACTGTGTATAGCATTCTAGTCATTGGGAACTGGTTGACATTATTTGCTATTACTTACAAAACCCACAACATTACAGTGCCGAACATTTGGTAGGTTCCTAATGAATGCTTATTAATTGAAGGTTTCATAACATATCAGTTCTGACAGATCCTAACTATAGATTCCTCTATATTCTGTTGCAGTCAGGTAGATTGCCCTAAGAAAATGTGGTCCTAACTTCTGCTTCCAGTTATAAGGAAATAGTTCACAGCAGACCTTTGTTTCTACCAAGAAAAAAAAAAAAAAAATATATATATATATATATATATATATTTTTACAAAAAGGATAAAATTCAGTTATTTCAGAATTTTGAAATAAGTCCAGACTCAAAAGACCAAAATGTCATAAATAAGTTATATTAGTTGAGGTGAGTCTAAGAGTCTGTATTCCTGTTTTACACTCAGAACACATGTGAATTCCTAGAAAAAGTAGTGGAAAAGACTCAAAATTCACAAGAGAAAGGAAATTGCTAAAACAAACAAACAAAAATATATACATGTCGAAAGATCGTGGCAGTGGCCTGGAGCTAGGTCGACAAATATTAAAATTCACATCAACTAAAACAGACACCACATGAGGAACCAAGATCTGTGGGAAACGTGAAGTTGAAGAATAGGAGCGATTATTTCCCGTTAAGAAATTTGCCAAATTCTTAAATTTCATAAGTTGAAATGCTTAGAAGCCAAGCTGATAGCATTATTGTAAATTTAGATTTTTTCTAATAGTACTAAAAAGAGAAAAATTGATGTTCAGAACAGGTCAGTGCAGAGGGACCATAGCAAGTAACTCAAGTTCTTCATCAGGAACCCTAAATGAAACTCCAAGAGTGAGGATAAATGGAAGTAGTCAAGGGCCACGGAGACTAAAAACGTCTTAAAACAGCCCTGGCTGCCATCTATATGGGCAACCTGGGCTACTGGGTTTCTTGCCAGAAGATCTATCCTGCTCTAGATGATTCCCTGAAGGAAAGCAACATCATCTCGTCTCTCTACATTGTTCACAGCTCTATAATGTTCATACATATTCCCAGCATTTATTTAAAAATTGTTGTGCCAAGAAAAATAACTATATATTTCAAAAACAAACAAATGAACAAAAAAGTGCTGGAACATGGTCATATGTGACCCAGATAAACAAGTTACCCAGAAATAGATTTGAAAATAACCATAATTGCTACATTTTTAAAATGATATAAACTTCATCTGAGAAATAGAATCTATAACAAAGTATCAAATGAAATCTAGAACTATAAAGAAAAGAAGTGAAGTGTAGAACATGATATGTCACCTTGAAACTAGATTGGCTGCAGATAAGAAAAGGATTAGCCAAATAGGCAAAATAGCTCAGTGGAATACTCAGGGACTAACGTATGAACACAAAAGAATTAGCAGAAGAGAGCACAAAGGACATAGGGTACATGATAAATTTCATACATATGCATAACTGGTATTCTGGAAATGGAGAAAGCAAAGTTTGTGATTAAAGTAATATTTATAAACAATGGCCAAGAATCTCAAAAATTAATGAAAAGTCTCAGATTAAAAAATAACAAAACTTCTAATAGAATACATAAAAAGTATATCACATCTAATAATGCTACACTAAAACAAGTGAAAACAAAAGAAAATAACAACATCTTAAAAGTAGTTGGAGTTGGGGGAAGACAGATTTGTCTTCAAAGGAACATTTGTCTGTTGGTTTCCCAAATGGCACAGTTGAAGATTGAAGACAATCAAATAATACTTTTAAAGAACTGAAAGAAAATAATTACCAACCAGCAATTCTCCACACAGCTAACATTTCTTTCAAACTAAAAAGTATTTTAAACTATAAAGCTCTAAACTTTTTATGATTTAAAATTTAAAAATCAATTATTTAACATCTAAACTTTTCGAATTAACTTATGTATACAATATGGGTTTCCCATCATGATGCTTTTCTTTTTTTTCCCTTCTGCCTGTGGGTTATATAATTGCTCCCCTGTTATCTGTTGAAAATGCTATTCTTTCTCCATTGAATTACTTTTTCACTTATGTTAAAACTCACTTGTTCATACTCAAGTGGTGCTATTTCTAGGATCTCTATTCTGTTCCATTATTTTCTATGGCTATACCTCCAATGCCACCATCTGATTTTGTAGCATACAATAAGTCCTGAAATTGAGTTGAGTGATTTCTCCCACTTTATTTCTCTTCTTTAGAGTGTTGTTTTTTTTTTGTTTTTGTTTTTTTTTTTTTTTGTTATCCAGTTCCTTTTCTTTTTTGTATGAAATTTACTATAATCTTAGCAATACCTTCAAAAATCTTGCTGGAATTTTTATAGAAATTGTATTAATTCCATATAATTTGAGAAGAATCACTATGTTGGAATCAGTGTCAAAATAAATTGAAATGGAAATTGAATGGTGTCTTCCACTACATGAACGTGAAACATCTCTTCCTTTATTTAGGTCTTCTTTGATTTTTTTTTAGTAAGTATTTTCAGCATAGATGCCCCAACTTGTTTTTCTAATTTTACATCCTAATACTTATTTTCTTTGACCAACTATAAATGGTATTATAGTCTTAATTCTGATTTTCACATGTTTACAGCTAATATTTAAAATAAAGTTAATTTTCATATGTCAGTCTTGGAACCTGCAACCTTGCTGAACTTGCTTATTTGTTCTAGGAAGTATTTTTAATTTGTTTTGTGTTTTGGATTTTCTTTCACAGGTTCCTTGGGATTTTCTGCATAGATCAGCATGTCATATTCAAATAGGGCAGCTGTATCTCTTCCTTTCTGATCTTTTTTTTTCCCTTTCTTGATTTATTATTGCAGTTAAATCTTCCAGTACTGTGTTGAATAGTAATGGTAAGATAAGGCATCTGTACCTTGTTCCCAATCTTTGCAAGAAAATATTCTATCTTTTATCACTAAATATAATGTCAATGCCTAGTTTCTGAGAATTTTGTTATGGTAGTGAAAATTTGCCAAATCACTTTTCTGCATCAATTATATAGCATTATCTGATTTTTCTTTATCTTATTAATATGATAGATTACACTGTTTAGTGTTCTAATATTGAACCACACTTGAATCCTTTGACATCGACCTACTTACATTGTGTAATGTGTTAATCAGCTTTTTGTCACTGTCAGGGCCTTATACATTCGAGGCAAGCACTCTACCAACTGAGCTATATCCCTGGCCCTTGATTTCTGTTTTGATTCCATGGTGATCATAGAACACATTCTACATGGTTTCAACTATTTTTACTTTGATGAGGTTTGTTTTATGGTCAAGGATATGAACTATATTAATATAGATTCTGTTAGAGCTTGAAAATAATATGAATTCTGTTATTTTAGGGGAAATTCTTAAGAAATTTGGATTATTTCCTGTTGGTTTAAAGTATTGTTGAATCTTTTACATCCTTGTTGATTTTCTAAATAGTTTTTATCAGTTATTGAAAAAATGGTATTGATGTTTTTAGCCATCATTGTGGCTATATGTGTTTCTCATTTAAATCTTATCAGTTTTGGACTTAAGTATTTTGAAACTGCTGTTGATATGTGTATATATTTTTTAAGATTACTATTATTGCAGAATTGAGACTTTTGTCATTATATCAGTCCTTTCTCACTGTGAGAAAGGACCAGCTTTAATTGAAGTCTGTATTTCTGCTTTCTGTTAAAGTTGGCATAATTGTATTTATCCATCATTTTTACTTTCATACAAACTACATACAGAGTAAATATATTAAATATGTATAAGATAGCATACAATTGTGATTTTTTTATCAATTCATCCATCTCTTTTAATTTGCACATTTAGACCATTTACAATTAATGAAATTATTGCTATGTAGATCTTTAAATTTGCCATTTACATCTGTTTTCTGTTTGATCTATTTGTTCTATTTTTCATTTCCCCTTTCTTATTCTTGCATCTGGAGGTGTTACTTAACATTTTTAGGATTCCATTTTGATTAATCTAGGGTATTTTTAATGTATATATTTGTATTTCCTTTTAGTGAATGCCTTAGTTATAACATTATACACACATTGCTTAGAAAGTCCACAAGTATCAAAATTTATTAGAGTGAAGTTTAAAAATATACCTCTTAACCATCTTTATTTATAATACTATTATAATTGACTAAGTATTTTTTCTAAATATACAAGAAAATCACATTAAATAATGTTATAAGTTTTTATGATACTGAAAACATATCTTAGAAAGACCCAGAGAAAATGGGAAGTCAATTTGATTGACACACACATTTTCTTTTATTATGTTTTTCTTCTTTATTTCTTTTAAAATTCCCTTTTTGTGCAGGGCATAGTGGTGCATGCAAGTAATCCCAGTGGCTCTGGAGGCTGAGGCAGGAGGATCTCAAGTTCAAAGTCAGCCTCAGCAAAAGTGAGGTGCTAAGCAATTCAGTGTGACCCTGTCTCTAAATAAAATACAAAATAGGGTTGGAGATGTTGCTCAGTGGTCTAGTGCCCCTGAGTTTAGTCCCCAGTAACAACCCCGGATTTCCTTTTTGTTTAGAGAAATTCTTTTAGCCATTTTTTAGATCAATCTGCTTGAGACAAGTTTTCTCTTTTCCTTCATCTGAGAGCATCCTGATTTCCTTACATTACTGAAGGATATTTCCATTAACTATAGAATTCTAATTTGACAGTTAGTTTAGCTGCCTGAAAAAAATACTATGCTATTTTGGCTTACATGTATTCTGATGAGAAATTCACTGTGATTATATTATCTTTATGTCATTTTTAACAGGCTGCTTTAAATATTTCTTCCTTGTCTTCAACTCTCAGAAACTTAACTATTATGTGCTTTAGTATAAAATGTTTTAGTTTCGTCTTGTCTGGGTTTCCTTCTGCTTCTTGAATCTGTGGTGTATTTGTTGCCATATTGGGGGAATTTTCTTCTTTGAGCACATCTACAGCCCAATTTCTTTATCCTCTCCTTGTAAAATTTTATGATGTAAATATTAAATATTTTTATAGTTCCACCGCTCACTAGGAAACCATTCATTTTTTCATTCTTTATTTGTTTAGATAATTTCTCTTTTTCTGTCTTCAAGTTGAATGATTCTTTCTTCTATTTTCTCTGTTCTGATGCTAAGTTCAACAACTAAGGTTTTTGTTTGGAATCCTGTACGTGTTTAGTTCAAAAATTTATATGTGCTTCTTTATAATCTTATTTATTTGCTAAAACTTTCCATTTTTTCCTTTGTTTCAAGTGAGCTTGTAATTGCTTATTATGGACATGTTTTCATGATTTCTTTAAATTCCCTGTCAGATAATTCTAACATCTACATCATTTCCCTGTTCGTACCTGTTGACACTGTAACTGCGGTGATGTGAAGATACAGAGTGGAGGCTTAGAATTGGTACCATACCTTAGCAGTTATGAGGCCAGGAGTTTTTAAAAGAGAGAAAATTTTCAAAGATAAAGAAGGAATGTACATAATGGTAAAACATTCAATTCATCAAGAATCTCATGGATATTAATTAGGTATGCCTCTTACCAATGAGCTCCAAATATATGAACCAAACTAAGAAAGCATAAGCAGAAATAGATAATATACTTTATAATTGGATACTTCAACATTTCTCAGACAGTAATCAATAGAACAAGTAGACATAAAATCAGTAAGAATTCAGAAGACCTGAACAATACCATCAGAGAACTTGATTCAACTTGATTCAATTGGTATTTATAGATCACTACCTGAAAATAAGCAGAGTACACTATTCTTCTTTTCAAGCACAATTGGAGACTTCATAGATGGACCATTTATCTGAGCCATAAAGTAAACTTAACTTACAGATAATTACGATTGTACACTTTTTTTTACCCCAAAACAATCAAATTTGAAATAAATAACATGAAAACATGAAAAATACCTGAGTGTTTTAGAAATAAGGTACATAATTCTATATAACATATGAGTCAAAGGGAAAATAAAAAAAAATATTTTGATTCAGAGTTATGTACTACAGAATTATGTTTTGGTTTCTAATGGACTACATTTATGATGCTCTCATAAGATAATAACTGAGCTGAAAACTTCCTTTCACCTAATGAACGTATTGCTAGAGAGAGGCAAGAGAAAATGAAACTATTAAGAGTGGAAAAAGAAGAGGCCCCAATATAATTCACTGTGAAGTATTTAGCAGAAACCTTTTTAGACCTCGACAAGCTCCTCTGAAAGTTTGAAAATATGGACCCAAAATTGCATTGTTTACATTAATAGATAGGAATATTCACAATGCATTATGTAATTACAAGTAAATCTATAGGAAAAAAAGAGCAAACCACCTTGGACGTGTTTCTAAAACATGCCACCTCCAGGAAGCACCTCAGGCAGATGCTTCAGGAAGGGTTCCAGAAGGAGGCATTGCTACGTAGAAGATGACAGACAGCCCCATGCATGTTTTAGTCCCTGAAGCTCTTCCAGTGGAACAAGAAGTGGGGGTGGAAGACAGTGATACTGATGACGCTGACCCTGTGTAGGGCTAGGCTAATGTGTATTTGTCTGCAGCTCGTCCATAGCAAAACTTTAAAAAGTAAATAAATAAATAATTTGAAAACTAAAAAAATAAGTTATAGCACATGATATATAGAAAAATATTTTGTTCAGTTACATGTGTTTGTGTTTAAAGCTAAGTGGTTATCACAAAGGACTCAAAAAGTTACAAAAACTTCAAAGAGGGGTTGGGGAGAGAGCTCAGTTGGTAGAGTGCTTGCCTCCTAAGCACAAGGCCCTGGGTTCAATCCAAAAAAAAAAAATTCAAAGATTTATAAAGTAAGTGTTTTAGTCAGCTTTTGTGCTGCTGTGAATAAAAGACCTAACAAGAACAATTTTAAGGAGGAAAGTTTATTTTAGGGCTCATGGTTTCAGAAGTCTCAGTTCAAAGGCAGCTGGCTCCATTCCTCAAGGCTTGAGCTGAGGCTGAACATCATAGTGGAAGAGTGTGATGGAGGGAAGCAGCTCACATGATGAGCACACAGCAGAAAGAGAGAGACTCCCCTTGCAAGATACAAAATATATAACCCAAAGGCACTCCCCAATGACCCACCTCCTCCAGCCACACCTTACCCACCTTCAGTTACCTTACCACTCAGTTAATCCCATCAGGGGATTGAATCACTAATTGGGTTAAGACTTTCATAACCCAATCATCTCTCCCAAATTTTCTTGCATTGTCTCACACATGAGCTTTTAGAGAATACCTCACATTCAAACCATAGCAATATGAGTTATGTTAAATTAAGTTTAGTTTTTTATTGAAAAGAGAAAAGTATTATTATAAAGTTAGCATAGCCTAAGTATACAGTCTTCATCAAGTCTACAGCAGTGTAAAGCAATGTCCTAGGCCTTCTCAATCACTCACCACTCCCTGGCTTACTCAGCAACTTCCAGTCTTGTGACAAAGCATTCAGTGCCCCATAAAACTGTGTCACATTTTGTCTTTTATATCATAATTTTACTATAATATTTCTATGCTTACATACACATATATTTACCATTATTTTAAAATTGCCCATGGTTTTCAGACACTAACATGCTATACGTGTTTTAACCTAGACCCAATAAATAGGCTATCCCTTATAACATATGAGTATATTAGGCTCCACCATCCAGGTTTGGGTAAGTGTACTATGTGATGTTTACACAATGGCGAAATTGCCTAACAATGCATGTCTAAGAGAAAATCCTATTCTATAAGTGAAACATGATGGTAAATGAAAATGAAACACAGTATGTCAAAATTGTGGGATGAAGTTAAAACAAAGCTTAGAGTAAAAGCATGTGTTAGAAAAAAGGAAACATCTCAAGTTATTTATCTTGAGACTAGAATAAGAGACTAGAAAAAGAAACATATTAAGACAAAAGTGAACAAAGAAAGAGAAATACTAAAGATACAAGAAAAAAATCACAAAAAAGGAAACAAAAATAAAAGAGAAAAATTAAGAAAACCAAAACCAGACTCTTAGAAAAGGTTCTAAACATTGATAATTCTCCAGCATACATGACATATGAAAAGGTAGACACACTTACCAATATCAGCAATGAGAAGTATTATTAAAATGCTTTCAGGCATTACTTAAACAATAAGGGAATACTGTAAGAAATTGTATGCCCATAAATTCCATAATATAAATAAAAGGAACAAATTTCTTGAATTGGTGAATACCTAAAGCTCATATAAATAATGATAACCTGAATAGACTTACATTGATTAAAAATATTGATCATAGTTAATCTTTTGAAGAAAGAAAACTCCAGACCCTAAATACATCACTAGGAAATTCTGCAAAACATTTTAGAAAGAAATAATGCAATTTCTACACAAATTCTTGTAGATTTTGTGTAGGAGAAGTACATACTTCCTAATGCATTTTATGAAACCAGTAAAATCCTAAGAAAGGTGTTACAAAAAAGAAAATTGCAAACTATTATCACTCATGAACAAATCACACAAGAAAATTAGCAAATGAATCTTTCACTATGATCAAATATACTAATATTAAATCAAATATAAAATATACTATTTCAATTAAATGACTAAGATACCCATGTTTAAAAATCAATATATGGGCCACTTATAAGAAACACATTTTAAATAATATATGGAAAGAAATTTTGAAAGAAAAAGATAGAAAAGGGAATATCATGCAAAACTATCCAAAACAAAGGTAGTGTTGCCATACTAATGACAGAGAAAACAGGCAAAAAGGGTTACTTTGATAAGAAAGAGTGATATCACATAAAGGGTCACTCCACCAGAAAATAGAAATATTCTAAATTTGATTGCAGAGTATAATGGGTTTAAAATATTTAGATAAAACAGAAAAGAGGTAAATCCATAATCTCAACAGGGGACTTTTAATTCTGCATTGAATAACTAGATAAAGCAGAACAAAAATTGGAAAGGGTCTAGAGGTTCTAAACAAAACAACACAAAGTTGTCTTTCAAAAGAAAATAGATATATTAATACCCACCTCATACTATACTCAAAAATAAATTCCTGATTAATTGTAGACCTAAATATGAAAGATGAAACAATAAAACTTTTAGAAGAAAATGGATATCTCCATGGCCTTAGAGTAAATAAGCATTTTTCTTGAGTACATATATTAACTGCAGTTACCATGTTGAATAATAGCTCTCTCAAACTTATTCCTCCTAACTTAAATTTTGTATCCTTCTAATTCCTTCATCTCCCCAACATTTCCCCAATCCCTTCCCCTCACCTTTGCAACCACTCCAACCCCTGGTAACCACCATTTTATTCTCTGCTTCTATGAGATCAAAATTTTTATATGCCATCTATAAATGGTGTTTGTCTTTCTGATTCTAGTTTATTTCACTTGATTTAATGTTCTTCAGGTTCACTGGCTTCACTGTCATCTCAAAAATAACAGGGTTTCCTTTTGTTTTGAGGCTGAATACTATACCAAAATGTATATATACTGCATTTCTTTATCCAATCAATGATTAATGGACACTTAGCCTGATATCATATCTTAGCAGTTGTGAATAATATTGAAATGAATGTGGGAATGGAGATGTCTCATTAAAATAATGATTTTATTTCCTTTAGATATATTATACCCAGCAGTGAAATTACTGAGTCATATGGAGTTTTATGTTTTAATTTTTTGATGAATGTCCATAGCATTTTGCATTACAGCTGTACTAATTCCATTCCAACCAACAGTATGCAAATATTCCCTGATCTTCACATCTTCACCAACACTTGTTATCTTTCCTTTCTTTGGGAATAGCATTCGAATAGGTGGGAATCAATTTCTCATTGTACTTTTATTTGTAATTCCATGGTGATTAGTGATTAAGCATCTTTTCACATACTTATGCAGGCAATTTTCCATTTCTTGATGTAGATACAGAATGTGTTTACGAAAATTTGTTGAGTTGTATCCTTAGAATTTGTGCCTGCTTTTAAAACATTTGTTCATTTAAAAAGCTACATAAGGTATATAATGCTCACCACCACCTTACATACCTGACTTTCTTATCCTTTTATCTACTACCTTACTTCCTCTGCAGGTGATGATCTATAAAAAGAACTACTTTTCTGATGTATGTATTCCAGTTTCCCGTCCTCTGGATATTTACAGAGAGAATATGGTATGGCTGGAACTCTAAGCTATTCTGTTTCTGTAGGGTAGGCTCAAAAACTCCTGTCCTTTCTCCAAAATGGCTCTTTTTTTATTTAAAACTATAACCATTTATCAAACTGATCACTTCACGTCTGTCTTGTTCCCCTCATCCACCTACATTGCTTGTTCTGTTTTTATAAGAGAACTTCCTGTGCCAGAACCATACCCAGGAAATTAAGCACAGAAATCTTACCTGCATAATAGAGGAAACAAGGTAAGGGGAAGCAAATCACCAGTGCGTACCTCAAGTGTCTTAACTTCTTAGATAGTGTCTGAGATATTTTAATGATATGTGAACATCAAGATTCATCAGGGATTTCACTATAACTTAAAGGAGGTGAACAAATAATCAGAAATAAACAACATTGTCCTTTCTTTTTCCACTCTCATAGTTAAAAAATTATTTCTTTTCATACTTATCCTCTTCCTGTCCAAAAAATTCTTTCTCCTTTTTAAAACAAAATCCTCTATGTTTTAGATCTGCTCATATTCTTATGATCCAATGCTTACCCTCCATTAATAAACCCCTCTTAATTTTATCTTCAGTTTATCATTTCTACTTCTCAAATGGAAAGCATATTTATTTCAACCTCAGAACAAAAATTCTGACTTTGTCAGTGAAATCGTAAATATTAACATATTCCTGAGCTCTAAATCTTTTTATCTAATACCTACTAAATGTGCTCCATCTGCGTGTTATGCAGGCAACTCAGATTCATAATATTCCCTAAAATTTTTGTTTGCCTATTCTATAAAATGATGATGTTCTCGTTTAAGTCAAAAGGTCACGTCAATTTTATCCCCTAAAATATTTCTCAAATACATCTGGTTAACTTCACAGTTACTGCTTTGATTCAAGACTCTTTACCTTCAAAAATAATTATTTTGGTGCAGAAGTCAATCCAGTTATTCTTGGTTTACATATAAAAAGTGGCTCACAAGTTTATAATATGAAAAAAGGAGGTGCAAATATATGCCAGATGTATACAAAGAGAACTCAAAGATGCTATACTGTATGTATAATTAATATGGTCTATTTAACTGCTATTGATAAAAATATCAATATTACCTTCTGAACATTTATAAACATAGATGAAACATAAGTTCACAGATAAAAACCTCAATCATTTTCAAAAATTTAAAGTTATATACCACTTAATACATGATATAATATGAAACAGGAGTTAAGTTTTAAGCAATATCAACAAAAACATGTTATTTAAATACACCTTCAGTTGGTCAAAACTGGGAAGGAATTTTTTTTTTTTAATTTTTTTTATGTACTAAGGATCATTCCCAGGACCTCACACATGCTACTGAAGCACTCTATCCCTTGAGCTCCAAGCTCAGTCCAAAAATATGTTTTTTAAAAAAACTGAAACAAAAGATAATGGATAAGATGCACACACACACACACACACACACACACACAACAGAAGCATATCATAACAGCAATTATTTTTAATGCTAAATGGGAAAAACTTAATGAATTGGGCACTTAACTCAAGAAATAAACAACATAAATCAGAAACCAGCCTGAGGAAAGCAGAAATTAAAACAAATAAAAGCAGGAATTTAAAAAAAAATAAAAAAATAAAACAAATAAAAGCAGGAATTTTAAAAAAATCAGAAAATCACAATATACAGAGAAAACAGCATATGTTAGTGGGTAAAAAAAAAGAGTAGTAATGACTTTCATATGAATATTAAACAACCATAAAAAATACAATGATAGGGGGAGATGGAGAAGATGATGGAGTAGAGGAGGTTGCTTTCCAAGCTGCTCCATTGTGTGAGACAAGAAAGTAGAAAAACAGCTTTTCAGCAAGGTGGGTGAAAATAGGGATTTCACTGGGATTGAATACTGGACCCTTAGAACAGCTTAGGGACTCAGAAGTTTGGATATAATAAAATAAAAGAAAAAAACTCATTGCCAGCACCAGTGGTCACCAGAGTAGATCTGCCACAGACAAATCGGAAAGGGGGACTAAGAAAACCAATGTCAATGTTTACAGCAGCTCAATTCACAATAACTAAGCTATGGAATCAACCTAGGTGCCCTTCAACAGATGAGTGAATAAAATAAGATATATATATATATATATGATAAATAAGATATATATATCTTATGTAAAATAAGATATATATATAAAATAAGATACATATATATATTTATATATATATATATATATATATCTTAGCTATGGAATCAACCTAGGTGCCCTTCAACAGATGAGTGAATAAAATAAGATATATATATATAAGATAAATAAGATATATATATTTATATAAAATAAGATATATATATAAATATTTTATTCACTCATCTGTTGAAGTGAATATATATATACATATAATAGAATCTTACTCAGCCATAAAGAGGAGTGACTTTATGACATTTATGGGTAAATGGATGAATCTGGAGACTTTCATGCTAAGTGAAAGAAAGAGTCTCAAAAAGCCAAACATCAAATGTTTCCTCTGATATGTGAATACTAACACAACAAGGGAGGGGAATAGAAGTTCAGTGGATTAGATAAAGTTAATTGAAGGGAAGGGAGGGGGGATAGGAATGGAAAGATAGTGGAATGAATCTGACATAACTTTCCTATGTACATATATGATTCAACACAGTAAATCTCAACCTCATGTACATCCACAAGACTGGGATCATAATCAGAATAATGTATACTCCGTTTTTGTATAAATATGTCAAAATAGACTCTACTGTCATGTAAAACTAAAAAGAACAAATGAAAATAAAAATATAATGATGACATTCCATTGGTAATATCATGTGTAGAAACTAAATTACTAGGAATTATCTTCACCAGAAACAGAGTACTTCATGCTAAAAATATTGATTTGCCTTGAGGACATTAAGGAAGATATGAATCAAAGCTGATCATCGTAATGATATCAGTCGTCTTTGTATTAGTTTTCTACTGCTGCTATAATAGATTACCATGAATTTTATGGCTAAAAATATTCTCGAAGAGTTCAGAAGTTAAAAATTCAAGATGGGTCATATTGGGCTAAAAACAAGGAGTTTTTGACTTCTCTCCTTGAGGTTCTAGGGGAGAATCCCTACATTTGTCTTTTCCAGTTCTGAGGGCACCCTGTGTCCCTTGGCTTATGGCCTCTCCTTCACCTTCAAAGCCAGCAGTATAGTATTTTCAAATTTGCCTCCTCTCTGTCCTCTGCTTCCATCATTCCTGTTTCTAACGATGAGTCTCTCCCCTTCCTCTTTCCCCTAACAACCTGTTATTACACAGGGCCCATGAGATAATTATGGAAAATAGCACAAAATATTTAATTTAATCACAACTGTGAAATTCTTTTTCCATATAAGATAACAAAGTCACAGGTTTTAGGAAATAGTATATGGGCATTGTTGGGTGGTTAGTTTTCTTCCTTAGTATTCTTCCTTACACAATCTATGGATTTAGAAACTTTTAGAAATTGATTCCACCAAACTCTTTCTTAACTTGGCCAAGGAATTCAACATTATAAATGGAGGCTCAAACAGGTGGAACTCACTCAGAATATTTTTAAAGATTGTAAGCGGAAAGGACTTTGAATACTAGCTATGGAAAAGTACAATATAATAATTAAAACAATGTAGTAGTAACACAAGAATAGATTTCCTAGTACATGTGTATATATATGTAATTAATAGTACAACACATGATACGAAGTGACATTTCAGATCTTGAAGAAATAAGCTGATTATTCAGTATATTATGCTGTGAGAATAGATTAATCATTTGAAAAAAATTGTTGGGATTAACATTAGCTCTATACTTCACACCACATGTCAAAATAAATTCATGATAGATAATAGCATTGTGTATAAAAAATCATTAGGTGTTAGAGTAAAATATAGATGAATAGTTTTTAATTTTATGATACAGTGAGTTAAAAAAAAAGTTTTCTCAGTATAAGAGGAAGAAGTAAAGGTAAAATTGACAGCTTTGACTTTATTAACACACGTACGAAGAAGTATGCAAACATCAAAAAATACCACAAATAGAAGTAAA
Organism: Sciurus vulgaris; assembly: GCF_902686455.1. Taxonomy (NCBI): domain Eukaryota; kingdom Metazoa; phylum Chordata; class Mammalia; order Rodentia; family Sciuridae; genus Sciurus; species Sciurus vulgaris. Next base: position 118,317,300 of record NC_136463.1, on the reverse strand, counting down.
AGAAACATGAAACTGATGGGAAATTGTATTCTCAGTCAGGTGACAAAAAAATTAGATGAATAAATAAAAAATTCCATTCAGAAATTAAGCAAAGAAACCTGAACTTGAAAAGTAAAATGCAAATGATTAATAAATGCATTTTAAAATATTCAAACTCTCCTGTTAATTAAAGAAATGCAAAATAAAACAAAAATACAGTGCTATATTTCCATACCAAATGAGCAAAATTAAGAAAAAAAAAATTTGATATGGTATTATCTAATGTTTGCATGTGGGTAGGGAAATAGACACCTAAACATCATCCTAGTGTAGACAAAAAATGATAAAGTCTCTTTGGAAGATATTTAGTGGCAATTTTATTAAAGGACAAAAATTATGTGCTCTTTAACTCAGATATCTGAGTTAAATGTGACATGTACTCAAATACTTTTAAATGAGGGTGTTATAATTTCAAAAAAAATTGATAAAAGAAAACCAAAACTTTCATCAATGACAGATTGCCTAAAAAATTGTTACCTTCACAGAAGTATATGTTTATATTAATTTAAAAATAATATTTTAAGAGCATATGTGGAACTTTATATTTTATATTAACTTAATAAAACTATTATAAAACCTACCAAATAATTTTTAAATCATGTTAATACATTATATTTAAAAGAAGGCTAAACACAAACATACTGATAGTGTATTTCTCTAGATATTGAATTTCTGAGTTTGGGAGTTAGGGTTTGGTTTTGATTTTATCTATTGTGATTATAAAGTCATACAAGAATCTTTAGGACTCCCTTTATCTGAGGTGGATACATTCCAAGGCCCCCAGTGGATTCCTGAAATCACTAACAGGACCAAGTTCTACCTATAGTATGTTTTCCTGTACATTCATGCCTATGATAACGTTTTTTTTTAAATTTTTTACAAAGTGCATGTTGATTCATTGTACTCAACTGGGGTACATCATATCGTTTCTATGGTTGTGCACAATGTAGATTCATACCATTTGTGTAATCATACATGTACACAGGGTAATGACATCTGTCTCATTCCACCATTTTTCATACCCCCTCTCCCTCTCATTTCCTTCTACATAATCTAAAGTTTAACCTATAAATTAGTCATTGTGAGATGTTAACAAAAATAACTAAAATTAAAATGGAATGGTTATAGCAATGAATTATAGTAAAAGTTCTAGGCATGTTGCCTGTCTCTCTCCAACCTCCCATGGAAATCTCCTATTATAGTGTTTTCTTCCTTCTTGTGATGATGTGAAATGATAAATGCCCACCTGACAATATGAAATGAGGTCAATGATGAAGGCATGTGACTTAGTGTTAGACTACTGCATAAGGGTTCCTTGAGCACAAGCACTGTGACCACACAGCAGTGGATCCCATAATGGGATAGCTACATAAGTGACTAACAGGTGGGTAGTTCCCAAAGGCATGGCTCACATTCCCGGCAGGACATAAGATTTCATCATGCTGCTAAGAGTCATGTGCAATTTGAAACTGTTATAGTTTATAGCTCATGTGTTGGAAACAATGAACCCAAATGCAGCAGGGTTTGGAGGTGGGGCTTTTAGGCAATGATTGGATTATGAGGACTCTGACTCTTAATCTGTTGATAGGTGAATGGACCACTGGGACGTGGGATCTAGCTGGAGGAAGTAGGTCAATGGGAGCATGCCCTGCAAGGGTTTATCTTCTCTTCTCCCCAGACCTTCTCTCTCTCTCTCTCTCTCTCTCTCTCTCTCTCTCTCTCTCTCTCTCTCTCTCTCTCTCTCTTTCTCTCTTTCTCTCCCCATCCCCTTTCTGGCTGCCATAAACTGAGCAGCTTTCTTCCACCACATGCTTTTGCCATGATGTTTCTACCTCACAGCCAGTCCACCACTGACTGAAACGCCAAAAACATGAGCCAAAATAAACCTTTTCTCCCCTAAGTGATTCTTATCAGATACTTTGGTCTTGGTGATGAAAAACTAACACAGAAACATGTACTGTTTATTTCTGGAATTTTCCTTTTAATATTTTCAGACCACTGTTGACCTCTGGTAACTGAAACTACAGAAGGTAAAACAGAAAGAGGAGAATTAACATAGGAAGACAATGAATATTAATTTTTAGAATCAAAGAGAAAACACTAGATATTATTGCTTTAAAAGCCATCTTAATAACAGAACAAAAACATCATAAAACAATTGTGTTGCTTGCAATCCAGCGATTTTTTTTTGTTGTTGTTGTTCATCTTTGTCTTCTCACCCCTCCAGTGAAATTCGTTCTACTAAAATGTTTGGATTGCTTGTATCACTGTTCCCTGAGAATATTTGTTCTCGTATTGACCTGGTTTAACCAACAAAGATGTACCTTTCTGCTTCCTATCAATGATTTTTAAAAAAAAAAAACACCTTATGTAGGATTTGAGTTACACCTACTTACCTAGAACAAGAGCTTCCAGAATTTGGAATGTTTTCTCATTTCATACCCCCTAGTTAGATTTAGCACACCCTGGAACAATTTCATAAGCATATTCATTAAGGATGACAACACAGGCTGAGTTCAGCTCCTAAAAAAATTCTTTAAATTAGATGATAGTTATGAAAGAAAAGTCAGAAGCAGGATAAGATCCTAGTTATATTTATGTTTGTACTTTAGCCTTCTGCTATATAAAACATAATTGTTCTTGGTTGGTGCCCAAATAGCGTCTAACTCTGCTCTGCTTCTCCGCGATATTTTCTTCCTACATGTTTACAATTTTACATTGAATCATTTTTCTACTATTTTCCCTTTGAAATTCTTTTTCCATCCACTTTACATGGTTATCCAAGGATATTTCAGCCCGTTTAGTAGCATTTCAAGTTTTCAATTAAAATTAAGAATCCACTTGACTTTTTCCTTTATATTGTTCATCTACAAACACCTGATTCTGCAAAGATCTCCTCCTGCTCATGGGTGGCTAATTGGTCTTAAGAAAGCCATTGCAGGGCTGGGGTTGTGGCTCAGTGGTAGAGCACTTGCCTAGTAAGTGTGAAGCACTGGGTTCGATTCTCAGCACTACATATAAATAAATGAATAAAATAAAGGTCTATCAACATCTAAAAAATGTTTTGAAAAAAAAGAAAACCATTGCAATGTGGCTCCCATAAGAATGAAATTCTTGCCATTTATTACAGGCAGTCAGCAAGGACTGAGATGATGACAGATCTATCAGAGGAGACCACATATGATAGAGGCAGAAATAAAGTATTGACATGTAATTAAGACTTACTTTGAATGATAGAATGATGAGTTCCTTCACTAAACATGTGGATATGTGAGGAAAATAACTATATCATATGGTGCTTGGTTAGAAGAGTTATCATTTTCATTCTTTTTATTTTTTAGATTTTTTTAGATGCTGATAGGCCTTTATTTTATTCATGTATTTATATGTGGTGCTGAGAATTGAACCCAGTGCCTCGCACATGCTAGGCAAGTGCTCTACCACTGAGCCACAAACTCAGTCCTCATTATCATTCTTACCATCAATTCCTACGTTTTTCTGACTAATATTTGAATATCACCAGAAAAAAAATTTCTCTTATTGTCCTCTCAAAACCAAGATAAATTCTCAAACCTTTAGTAAAAGAGGACTTTGCTTAAGCAACCAAACTTAACCCAGAAAGTCATCTCAAGTGTTGTGGCTTTTGCTGTATTGTGAGATATTAAGTTATTTAATAGGAATTAAGTTAAAACTAAAATTTTTGCTTTCTTCCTTTTCTTTTTTTAATCAATCACTAGTCTGCTGATAACAAAATTTTAGACAGGGTATTTTCATACCTATGTCTTATAAAAAAGTTAAAATTTGTACTTGTAACTAATGGTCAAGCTACCTCCAAAGAATGGTACTGTGCATTTGAGTCCACAGTAGAAGCATGTTGCCCACTTTCAAATTCCCCTTGCCCTTCACTGAAGTAGGTCATAAAACTCATCCAAAAAGTGGCCTCCCAGTACCAAGAAAAAAGAAACATTATCCAAAAGAATGTGAACAAATAGGCCTTGCTAAATTCCCCTCAGTTTCTTACCATTAAATGAATCTGTTCTGTGCTCCAATCATATTTCTCCATAACGATTCACTTCTTCTTCAAAAATGTGGCATAAGAAGAATAGAGTGTCCTTGTTTCTGTTGGTTTTCATAACCCAAGTTCCCATGCCACATGCTCTTATTAAGTAAATTCATGTCTTTTTCTCTTATAGATCTGTCATTTTTTATGGGGTCTCAGCAATGAATCTAGGGATAGGTGAGAAAATATGCTTCATTTCCTCTATGTAACAAAGGATTTGAGATCATAGATTAGCTAGAATATGAATGGGTTGTTTAGAATATTTAAGTTTTATTTTTTTTGTCCTCATATGTCTGTTTATTCTTCTTTATAAATAAGTAAAATGTTCTGATCAGTTCAGTCAGTTTTGTTGACCAATTAATTCATAATCATTCAAATTTAATCTGACTTTGGTATGAATAGACAAGACAGAGTCAGATGCAAATTTGGACAATATTCTACTAATTCAGTCAGAGTACAGGGTAAATTATTACCAGTAGTGTGGAGTTTTCAACTCCACCATTGGCCAAAGTAAGATAATCCCCAAGTCCTGATGTTGGTTAGTGTGCTGATCAACAGATCACAGACTCAAAGATTTACGAACATAAAAAAGATCTACAAAAACAAAAAAGATCTACAGACACAAAGGTTTACACTCTGCTGTTCATTCCTTCTCTCCACTTCTAGAACATTAAAGTCATAATTGCATCCAACCTTTTGCACATTTGTCCTGAGTTCATTTCTTTGTAACTACAGTATAACACATTTGATGTCAAATGTGTACATTCTAATTACACAGAACCAAAAGCAGATAGGTCTCTGTGTGCTTGTGAAGCAAATAAAGTCAAATGTTTCCATTTGTGATCCCAAGATTACCGGGGAATTTCAAGCATTTCTGTATTTCTCAATGACAAAAAGTACATGACTTCAAAATTAAGGCAAACTCAGTCTTTTTCAAATTTTTAGAGCTTGGGATAATAATGTTTTGTATGCTTTTTTTGGGGGGGTGGGGGGTTAGTTTTAAGCATTTCTTACAATCTTTTCAGTAGAAATCCTGTGCAGCTTGCTCTTGTTCCTAGGAACCGACTAGCAATAAAAATTAAAATGACTGGTCCAATTTCATTGCTCAAACTAAAAGAAACTTTGAGATGCAGGAAAAAGCAGAAAAGAATACTTTTCTTTTTTCACTTTAAAGTCCATTTAAATCTTCTAAATCCTTATTCTGAAAATAAGGTAATAAAATTTACATGACATAAGTATATATGTAGTCACGTATTTAAGACTAAAAACAAACCTGGCACTGATTTATGGAATTCCTTGTGCTTTGACATGACTAAGGGTGAAAAGGTTTCTTTTGCTAAAAATAATGACACCCCTGCCTAAGAAGGCATCTGGACACCATTCACAGAACTGTAAGACTTCACTAAAATCAGGCCTGTGACCCTGGAAACAACTCAGTCCATAATAGGTTCATTTCTTTTTCCTCACAGCTTTGTTTAGTTTTTTTTAAATAATCATCTTAGTTGTTTCGCCTTTGAATGTTCAGTGTTAGATATGAAAGAGCATTTCATAAGTCAGTTTTCAATTATAGAGTTAAACTTTTTTTTACATAATTTTAATTCTATGTAAAGATCCAAATTTTCTGGTATCCAATCAGTATTTTGTGTGTGTGTATGATTGTTCTTAGCTACTGACAAAAAAATTTAACTATTCATGAATCAAAATGCATTCTGTAAAAAGAATAAAAATAATATATTTAATTCTCCTGCACCTAAGTTTTTCATCTAAAAGGTGCTATATGATTCCCAAGATTCTCCCCTTCTAGTATGAGAACGTGAGTGGCTGTGGCTGCTGTTGGTGCAGAGAAATGGAATAAATGCATACTTTTTGCATATGTATTTTATAATATTTATAGTGTATACGAAGGTTGAGGAGGGTACTATTTTAATTGCCTAATCAAGGCATAAATAAATTAGAAATTTTTTTAGAAATTAAATTTTGTCCATTTAGAAAGAATTCTCTAAATGGACATCAGATAGCAGGTTTCAAATGCTATAAAGTATCTCCTGACTTTTTTATTTATTTTTTTTTTCTAGTGAGATTTCATTAAGAGGAGTGGGGGAATCCTAAATTTTATTGTGAAAATGAATGACTTGTCACCCTAAATGTATTTTCAGATTCTCCATTTATTGTCTAATTAAGTAACTAAATGGTAAGTACAATATTAACAAAACATTTGTTCTATCTATTCCATGTAATATTCACAGTGGAAGGGCCAGATAGTTTTCCTGATTTATAGAGATCATGGAATAAATAGACAGTTTGAGGAATGCTTTCTTGATGTGAATTTAAATAGACAAATTTAAATAGACAAACTGCCTTCAGCCGTTTTAGCAGACATTTATAGAGGTAAAAAATAAATGATTAAACAATTGGTGATAGGCTCTGATTTTTCTGATTTTGCACATTCAACTCATTGTGCTTTTAGTATATCAATAAGAGAAAACATAAATATACTATAGTTGGAGTAAGATATCATAGTTATTTTAATACAAATTTTATCACTAAACTCTGTAGAGTTTTATTTACATATTTCTCTAATGCATTCATGTACTCTTGAACAAAGAATAGGTCTCTCATGCACAAAAATGCCATCCCCTTTTGGCAAAACAACTTCTTCGAAAAAGAAGAAAGCAATCGATGAAGGAGGAACGGAATGATTGCATGACAAGATAAATCAAAACAACAGTGATTCTAAAAGGCTCTCTTACCCACTTATATATCTATTATTTGTACATTGCCAGCTATGCACATACTATTACTTTGGAAAACCCAAAGCATACCAACACCCTGAGAGAGAATTTTTAACCTCAAAAAGCTTATATAAGAATTGAGAAGCGATTTATACTTAGAGAACAGTTAAGCTTCAAGACTCTAGGCACCTCATGCAGTGTCTGATATATCATAGGCCCTCAATGAATTCATTGAACAAATACTCATTGAGTAGTTACTACATATAGGTTCTGGTCCAGGAGCTGAGGAATTGTGACTCACAAATGCTAAGTTCACCCTGAAACATGAGTACACTTATTTGTAAAAAGTGTCTTTGCAAATATAACTAAGATCAGGCTCTTGAGGAAAACTCATCCTGAATTAGGGTAAGCCCTAAATCCAAGAAGTTATGACTTCTATTAAGAATTTCCTTTTGTGGGGTGGGGTGACGCACACCTGTGATCTCAGCGACTCAGAGGCTGAGTTCAAAGCCAGCCTCAGTAAAATTGAGGTGCTAAGCAACTCAGTGAGACCCAGTCTCTAAATCAAATACAAAATAGGGCTGGGGAAGTGACTTAGTGGTTGAGTGCCCCTAGGTTCAATCTCCAGTACCAAAAACAGAAAAAAAAAAAAAAAAGAATGTCCTTTTTAGGGACAGAAAAGATATAGAGACAAAGATAGAAGAAGTCCATGTGAAGACAGAGATTGGATTTCTGAAGCCTCAAACCAAGGAAGGCCAAGGGTGGTTAGCAGCCATCAGAAACTGTGAGAGAGGAATGAAACCAATTGTCCCTCTGAGTTCTCAGCAGGAATCAACCCTACTGACACCTTGATTGTAACCTTCTGGCCTCCAGAACTCTGAGGGAATAAATGACTCTTGTTCTTAGACACCTAGTTTGTGGTAATTTGTACAAAAGCCCCAGAAAATTAATAAACCTGTCTTTGTGAACTTTAAATTCTAGAATAGAGAGATAGATAGTAAACAGAATAAGTAAGTAAAATATGGAGTATGTTAGATGTTGATAAGTGCTATGGAAATAAATACAGCAGAGAAGCAGCACAGAAAATGGAAGTTATTGTTAGTGGATTGACCCTCCATGTAAAAGCTTCAGGTAAATAGAGTTCATTTTGAGCTTCACTAATAAAGGAATAAAGTAAGTGATGTAGAATTTGATTCAAAAACAGTATAAGAAACATAAGAAACAGGTAGAAAAAGAACTTGCAAGATATTTCAAAAGATAGCACTGCAGTGTGAATGATTTTAAATGTTAAGTGCCATGTGCAAAGGCCACTGTGAGATGTATCTTGCTAGAAGAAATGTTTTGTGTCAAGTAAATTAAAAGAATAACTTGATTGAAGGCACCTTGGAGCTTACCTGATACAATCTTAAAATTCCTGAACTACCTGAGTTGGTGGAACACTTTCTAAGTTCACCATTTCCCCATGCTCAGGAGGCTACAAGAGAAGAGAACCAGGCTCACTCTCATGCAGCATCTTGTCCCTAGGAGTTGGGTTTCTGACTTCTCTCTGATGTTGTAAGTACTGTTTGCTTGACCTATACTGAGTCTGAATCTCATGGAAATCTCTCAGAGTACCATGCATTTCAGATATGTGGGGCTTCTCTTCACCAGATTTACAATGATAAAGTTCTTCCTCCCTTTGTCCCTTTCTTCCTTCCTTCCTTTGTATCCTTCCTTTCTTTCCTCCTTCCTTCATCTGTTGCTCATATGATTTCCAGCCACATCGACCCTTGTCCCCTATTCTATCTGGTTCATTATATCACTGCCAAATCCCTCAAATGTCTACAGTACTCTGAGGCTTTTCAAGTTCTCAAAAAATAAATAAATATAAGCAGAACTATTATCTTGCATACTTTTAGAAACTATCTATTGTTAGTGATATATGTATTTATCAGAGCAGTAGTATCTATGACTACAGTAAGTTTTGGGATCCTCAACATAACATTATCTAACAGTGACTTAGTAGTTGTCTAAAACACCACTGATTATGTTGCATTCTAGCCAATTCTAGTGCTGAGTACTGCATTTCACAGTCAGTTGCTCCAGCTTTACACAATCTTTATAGACCATCATTCTGACATGAAAAAATAATCTATTTAAATTTTTATACAGAAATGTAATAAGCATGGAGCATATGCTTTCAAATAATTCTCTGACAAATCAAAGCCCTGTGCAGAAAGCTAAAGTATGCTATTATTTATCTTCCCAAATGTTGACATTTATTCATTAATCATTAAATTTTGAGTAGTCATTCAAACCATTAGGATTTTTTATATATAGTTTTAATCTATACTTTTCTCATTTTCTATAGGAATATCATAAAATTTTGCCACTTGCTAACTTAAATCTAGATTTATGTTATATATTTATAATATTTTCATGGCTTGCCAGTTTAACAAATATCTTTTAAACAAAATTAATTTGGAAGAACATGAATTACATTTTATAGCCACTCTCTTCTAATGATTGCTATATCAGTGTAATCAATTATAAAATATATGTTTGATCAACTATACTAGAATTTTTTAGTGCCCTCTTTTTTCCTTACCTAAACTTTTGTCAGATGTTTTAAAAAATAGTACCTGCTAATATTTAGTTTTCTGGCATCTTTCTGTCTCCACTAAAGTTAAACAGTAGATGTTTAGCAAGCTCATCTACAAGTCATTTCAATACCTTAGAGAATAGCTCTGTAACATTTCTCCTAGAACATGAAAAAAATTGTAAGAAATAAAAGCAACCAAAATTTGAGTAATTTTTAGTCCAGAAATTTTTAAGGAGCAAATCAGGTTCAAGGAATATATAAATATTTGGCAGATCAAATACTTTTACAAAACTGCAGGCATGTACTAGAAGTAGACACAACCTCAGTTCCAAAAGAGAGCAATGCACTTTAAATGCAAGTTACTAAAGACGGTTCTGGCAAATCTTTCCTCTTACCTCAATTCTGTTTTATTGGCAGGAGGAAGGGTGGAAGCAGAAACTGGTGCTAATAAAAAGTAGAACATTTGCAAAGCTATAGTATTTCCAAGATTTATACTAGGCTGGAAAAGACTTGTTCCTCTGGACCAGGTAAGAGTTCAGGAGAATGAATTTCAGAGGTAACAGCACATGTGGAAAAGAGACAAAAACCAGAAGCTACTTATGCAGCTGTGAACATGAACCTCTGTGGCACATATGTGTTCAGAGTGTACATTTGTGTGTGTTGTGGTTGTGTATGTATGTATTGTGGGATGAGATATATGACTCATCAAACAGATATCTGTGGACTTCAGAATTATTTTTTATCTCTAATGATACCTCTTGTCAGTTCACTACAAAGTACAACTATGGGCAGAGACACCATGAAAAACCAAAGTATAAATACTTTTGGGAAATGATTAGATAGAGCCATGTGATCATCCGGAACATGGTTAGAACACACAGGAAAACTCCACATACAGCCAGTTGAGCAGAAGTTGCAATCAATACCTAAAATAAACACAGGCTTCCACTTTCTCCATCCCATTATAAATAACTAGAAAGTCAGAAATACACACACACACACACACACACACACACACACACACACACAACTTTTAAGACAAAAGACAATAGGCAGCACAGGACTAGGATCCCTGGAAGAAGAAGAAAAAACAAGGCAAGCTCTATGCCTGCCCGGGTTACCGCCTGGAGCTAGATTTCAGACCCCATCACAGAAAGATGAAACTGAAAGAAACCCTAAATGGAGGTGTGTCAATTGGGGGAACAGTAAGTTGAGAAGATGGTGATCTGAGTTCAAGGAAGTAAGAAAGGTGAGATGTCACAGGGAAGAACATTAGAGTGAAGGAAATAAGCAGAAAGAAAGCTTGGAGAATTTATTTTTAAAAAAAGAGAAGGGGAAGGGAAAGGGGAAGGGAGAAAAACCTTGAGGATTTGGCTGACTTGTCTATTTTTCAGGGAGAAAGACTCCTTGGAATCTAGGGAAAGAATTACTAAAAAACAGTAAAAAGCAATAGGTTGAACAACGCCTACATTTTAAACATAAATATTAATAGTTTTGTTCCAAACAGCTGGAGTGGAAAGACCTTGAAACATAAGAGAAAAAGTGAGAGTTTTTATAAAGATCGCATTTAAGAAATTGAGCTAATTTTATCCATATGAGAAGCTATACTGAACCTGCCATACCAAAGCTTAAAAATCAGCTCAAAAAGATAATAATTAAGAAACGTACCTGCATTCCAGAAAAAAATTCAACACTCTTTAAAAGACCACAACAAAATCCAGAACCTAACCATGTACAATTCATCACTTCTAGCATAGAAGCCAAAATTAACGTGTATGCAAAGAAGAAGAAAAATATAACTAAGAGAAAAACAAAAAATAAACAAGCCCAAATATAACAGCTGTCATGGGCTTAGTAGACCATGACCTAAAAGCAACTCCTGTAAATCTTATAAATATGCATAATGATGTCAAAAATAACATAAACATACTGAGAAGATATATGAAACTCTAGATAAAAAATTTCAATATCAGAAGTGAAAAGAACACTTAATTGGATTTGTAATAGAGTAGTACTAGAGGAGAAAAGCGAATTTGAAAACAAAAAAAGTTACTCCCAAAACACACAAGAATTAAAAAAAAAAGTAGACTGAGAACATAAACAGAGTGATAATTAGCTAGAAAGATATTTTTAAATGCAAATCAGTTCAACTCACCTCCATTTTTTAGAAGGAAAAGGAGAGGAAAGAAAGAGGGAGGAAGGGAAGGGGAAGAGAGAGACAGTGCTTGCCTCAAAGAATAAAGAATGTACTAGAGTCTCACACTAAGTATCACAGGCAGCAGGGCACCATGATGTGGATTAATGGTGAATCCAAATGATATTATAACTACTATTTTGAATGTTAAATTTCAAAATTTATATATTAACTTTCTCATGCATCCTTTTTATTAGACCTTATATAAAATTCTGTTTTAAAAACTTTCTAATATTGGTTCTTTGTTTTCATACCATTATTTATTTTGGAAGATTTTTCTGACAGACTTTTGTAAAACGCTGCACACATGCTATAAAATGTCACCGACACATGGCAAAATTTGCTTAGTTTCTAAATTGACTACCAGAGTAGGGAATTGAGAGATGTAGATATTATGTAGAAAAAGCAATATGCATCTGTAAGAGTTGTGATATCAACAGCCATTTTACTGAGTAAGTGGAAATATGAGTAGAGGTGAATTATGAAATGTTTCATTTCAAATTTTGGAAGTTTGTGAATTTCCACTGATTAACTTCCCTTCAAGAAAGCATTTGTCTCAAGCTCTTTTATTGTGTGTGTGTGTTTGTAGTTGTTGTCATTATTGTTGCTTGCATTTTGGGTGAACGGGATGATTTAGTATGGTTCAGTCATTTCTTTTTGCTCTGGTAGGAGATAAAAAGAACAACTACTCCCCTACTCTGATCCTAAGGATAACAAATACAAGGATATATATGTGCATGTGTGTGTGTGTGTGGGTGTGTGTAAACATATGTTTCTTATTTTGCTTATTCCAAACAAAAATTTTTACAAATCGTTTTGATGTCCTTAACATTTTTCACAAGCCAAAGTTATTCTGGACTTTAACCTCTTGGACTCGACTCTGCTGGGTTTGTGTCACTCTTTTATATTCATTCTCTGTCTCAACTTCCATCTATTCTAGATGTGCTTTTAAAATCTGAGTTCTTTGGAGCAACTCCCCTAGGCAACTTCATTGGTCTCTTCAAACACTTTCTCTGTTTATTCCTCACTGGGACCACTTGCTGCTGTAGGTAGATTCGGAATTTTACACTTGTGAGAGCCTCCAAACCAGACTGAACTACATCCCAGTTGAAAGCTTTCGTCTTGAGATTTTTACCTGAAATTTGTGAATTATGCATTCCTTAAATCTGGAATAGTCACCTGACAATTGCACATATCAGTTTTTAGAAAAAGCAGGAACATAGTCACTTTTTCTCTTCACCATTATTTTGTGTTTATAAAATTTTGTAGTCTGTACTTCTTAGTCTAAGCAGCCTGAAAAGACAACTCTGGTGAAAACTTAGTTTAGTAGCATATCATATTTTGTTATTATAGTAATAATATACTAGTCAGGTAAGTTACTATACCTGAAACTTTTGAGTTTTTAAAAATATATTAATGGACTAATAAAGGCTGAAAGACATTTTCATTTAAAAATAATAATGCTGTATTTTTTTCTGAAATGGTACTTATCACAAATACGATTACATATTTTATTTGAATAACTATTTAATAATCACCTTTCTCTTAGTAAGATTACTGAACAGATGCCACATACATTATTTTGTTTTCATTTCTGTATTACCTAAGGACCCAGAACGTACCATGTGTTCCAAATACTTATTTACTACATTACAGATTACTGTCTGCTGACCACTGACTCTGATAGGGTGATATTCTTACCTCTAAACAAATCACACGGCAGGGGTGGGGTGAGGATGGAGGATGGAATGAATGAACAGTCTTACCTGTGTCATATGCTCCATCCATGGACCCCTAAGTGCATTCATTTTCAACCAAAGCACATCTGGTAAGGGTTGAGAAAGATTGGTACCATGCTAGGGTTTTCTCCAGAAATCAATCTGGAGACAGAGATTCAAGTGGCAAATAGCTGAATTAAGGCTAAGGAAACACCAGTGGGAAGTGATGAAGTTAGACAGGAGAAGAAGCCAACTAATAAATGGAAACGAATTGTGCGAGTCTCTTCTATTGGTACTGCAGCTTAATCCTACCTGGAAACTCTGGTTATCCCACCTAGACAGCTGGAAAATTTATGTACCAACTCCCATCAGTCATTGAAACACATTCCTGAAGAAGTTAATTCCCTAGCACTTCTGCCCTGCCAGATATACAAGTCAAATGAACTGTACAGACCAGTGGAAGCCCCTCAGGCATACACATCCTGGTTACTTGCAGTAGGACCATCCTACCCAATGGTAAAATAAGGGACTAACCTAGGTAGGCATCAATAGCATCTACTATGGGTGGTCAATCTCCTTAAAGCAAAAAGATGGCATAATTGCCTCTGTAAGGGGAATGGAGCCTGGGCAGCAAAACAAGTGAGGGAAATCACCTTGCCTATCAGTGCTAAAGATCTGAATTGGACCTTTGTTGTCAGAATATAAAGCAAGCGCTAACCCCTTCTTTCCTGAAAGAAACCATGACGTAATCATTGACTTCAACATCCATGTTTTTTGACTAAGAACTGAGGTGTTGTCTTTAACAATGTGAATTGTATTGGAAATATTTCTGAGGACACTGCATTTTGTTAGAAGGGGTCATACATTTTTCTCTCATGAATTAGACTTCTTGCATTCCTATCATCAGTCATGCAGGAGGTGAATCCCAAAAAGAACATAAGAACTTGGAATTCTTCCTTTAAAATAACTTGGGGTTCAGAGTCAACTTTCTGTAGCTGATTGCAGTAAGCCACAGACATAGAGGTGTGATGATGTCCCAGGACCTTCCTAGCAGAACAGAAAAATTTTTTGCAGGCCAAGATCTAAACCGAGAATGAGTCCTAATAAAAAAAAAAAAAAAAAAGTAATAGCTAATTGCTTTCAGGCTTGGAGGACTCCCATAGGTCACTAAATAGTCTGTTTCTCATCCACTGCTCACTGAGCAACCCAGAATCCAGCCAGCTGAACTGGACTATCTTTTCTGACCTCCAGAAGATCCACAAATCCTTATGTTTCCAAGCTTTGTTTCCACAGTTTCCTTTAATCTAAGACCTTTCTACCTGCATTTTAAGTATTGAGAAATTCTGTTCACCCTTTAAGATGTGGTTCAAAGTTTGCCCTCTCTCTGAAGATGGCCTGATAGCACCTGTTCTGATGATTCAGCACCTTTGTGTTCCTATGGCACTCCTTTCAAACAATTATTATTTGTCACCTGTGCCAAAGCTTATTGCATGAGTGTGTTTCTTCTCATTGAGATGGTGAATCTTCAGAGGCCAGGCCTGGTGGCTCACTATGATTGAATTACTGCCAAGTGCAATTCTGGACTTGTGAGTATGCAGAAAATCTTTGTAGAACTAACTGACATAACATTATCTAAAAGGCAAAGAGTGTTGGTACTGGTCAGTTACACTACTTCCAAGGTTCCCAAATTAATGTAATCATCACTCATAGTATTTCTTATTACTCTTATTACACATATTATCTTGTATTCTCTTTCTCAAAGGATAATAAGCCAAATATTCACCAACTATGGTTTTCATACTGCTTTCTACAGAAGTGAACTCAATATTTTATTCGTATTTTCTTCCCCAAATCAAAGACTCACATTAAAAAAGGTATATATGTGTATAAATTTGAATCCTGGCACTCTTATGAACCATTCCAAGATAAAAGAAAGTTAGATGGCAGAAGGATTTTGGTTGGAAAACACATCTTACAAATAAGCTTCTAAGGATTAATTTTAAACAACAGTGACAGGAAAAAATTATTTCAAACAAATGAAAAATCCCTCTCCACTGTCCCTCTAATGGATGTACTTTAAAGAACGCCAAGGGGGATTTTAAACTCCACATACATTTTATGAACATTCAAATGAATATCTAGGACTAATCTCAAGTGCATTTGAATAAAAAATAGAACAATTTTGATATTCCAAGTTGAATTATTAAGTAAAAATATTCAGTTATCAGATAGTTAATTAAGTGGAACTGACTGTATTCATTAAAATATTTGTTCCAAACAAATGTATTTAACATTCAGATATTATGCAGAATAGGTGACAATTGCATATCTCCATGGAGATCAATAATGGGATTCAGATCATTGTGTAAAGAGTCTGCAAGTTTAATGCAGAGAGAATGTCATTATTATTTCTCTCTTAATGATGGTCATTATGCGCAAACACTGATTGAATTCCATTTGTTACCTGCATTTGAGCTGAGAGGAATAATTACAATTTAAGTGTCTCCATTAAAATTCATAAAAGAATATGAATGCAAAAATTATACTTGAAACTGACAAAATATACTTTGAGGATATAAATTGTGTTTTCTGATAGGCCTCTTAAAAGTATTAAAAATAGCTTCATTTTAATAAGATGACATATAAAGATCATATGTTATCCTCACCTTTATGTTAATTTTAATGCTGCAACACATGACTAATAATAAAAAGTAAAGAAATTAACTTTTAAAAAGAAAAATCAATTAAACCATGTGCCATTAATTACTAGTACTTTTGAGATCGGTTCATATTCATCCTTTTGTTCAAAGTGTTTTTATTTTCTGTATGGTATTAAAATTATGTTTCAACAATCTATATATTGGTGATATCTTTCTACTGCCTATCATTGTGGGTAGCAAATAGATCCAAGATTCAGACATAAATTAAATATGCTGTGTTCTTTTTCATTCATTTCACATATATTTCTTTTGACCTGTTGTGCACTGCCCAGCATCTATAATTTGAAATTCACACAGTTATCACATTATGAGTCACCCAAATCCAAAGTTCTCAGTTGATTAACCTGCATTTATCCCAGAGTGAAGTGAAACATCCTAAGATGCCTACAATTGATATCACTGGTCCTTAGAAGTCTTACCTGTTAGTGGCTTATGGGGGTCCTTTAAGCCTGGTAGGAGAAGGCTAAGCACTGAATGCCACAGAAGCCACAAGAGAAATGAGAGCAGCGAGGTTGTGAGGTGTCTGTGCTGCTCAGCAAGTGTTTGGAGAAGCATCTAAGGGCAGAAATGGGGCTTTCTTCCTGTACCACACACTCTTCTCTAACTCTAGGTCAGATATTAAGATTGCGGTGTCTTGAATTTACAAGTATTTATCTTACAAAACCATATGTGCTTTTAGACTATTAAGTGTGAACAAGGAAGTCATAGAATTTTTGAGTGAGG